>NC_037679.1:112047027-112234211 GCF_003255815.1 Theropithecus gelada | reverse complement strand
TAGCCCATGCGGAACATCATATTCTTGGCAGAATTAGAAACATGAGGAATAGAAACAAAAGCTCCAAATTGTTGCAATAAATCTCGCCCCCATAAATTTAGGGCAATAGGAACAATATAAAATTGGACTTGGGCCATTTGACCATCTGGCCCTCGACAACTCAAGGATTGAGAACTTTGATACACCTCTGAGGCGGAACCTAATCCAGTAAGAGACACAGCAACAGGCTGTTTAGGCCATTGTAAAGGCCATTGGTCGGAGGCAATAATGGAAACGTCAGCTCCTGTATCAACCAAGCCCTGAAAAATTTGTCCCTCTACTTCAAGAGGAAACAAGGGTTTTTGTTGAGTTACTAAAGTTTCCCAAAAAATATGTTTACCCGTGCTTCCAAAACCTCCAGTTCTTTCTTGCCTCCATGAAGGAAACTGAAAATAGCGTAGTAAAAGGAGTTGTGCAATCCGTTGCCCCTCTTTAAGGGATATGGGTTTATGAGCCTGTGCCATAATTTGAATTTCTCCTTTATAATCAGAATCTGTAACACCCAAATGAACTTGTAAACCCTTTAGAATACTACTACTACGTCCTATAAGCAATCCAACAGTATGTGGAGGTAATGGCCCAAAAACACCTGTAGGCAATTTAACAACTCCCATTTCTGGGGTGAGTTCGACGGCCTGCAAAATTGACACATCAGCAGCTGCGCTACCAGAAGTAGCAGAGAAAAGTTGAGTTAGTGAAAATTGGGGGTTAACATTGACTGATTGGCCTGCTGATGCTGGACCCCTGAGCTGATTGGAAATTGCAAATGAAGAGGGCTTGTATTGTTGCTGGGGCCCCAAGCTGAAGGGCTCCTCTGCAAGTTTCCCGATCCGGAGGTTAGAGGGTTACCGTATTTGTCCACTTTAGAGTGACATTGATTAGTCCAGTGTCGCCCTTTGCCGAAACGATGACAGGGCTCAGTGGGAAGCCTTTTAGATCCTATTTTGGGGGAGTCATTCTTATTAGATAACTTACGACACTCCTTTTTAAAATGACCAGTCTTTCCACATTGAAAGCAAACCCCCTTTTTTCCCATGAGTGCCTTAGATAGAGCTCCAGCAAACAATTGTACGTTATAGGCAGCCCCTCCCACTCCGGCACAGGCTCTAATAAAGTCTTCTATTTGTAAGTTTCCAGCAGCCTTTAGAGGGCGCAACAACCTCTGACATTCTTGATTAGCATTCTCGAAAGCTAATGTGGTTATCAGGATTTTGTCTGCTGCCCCATTACTCACAGTCTTCATTACAGCATCTTGGAGCCTAGCAACAAAATCAGGATAAGGTTCATTAGCACCCTGCAAAATCTTAACGAAAGACAAAGCAGTTTTTCCTGATGGTTCTACTTTACACCAAGCTTTTAAAAAAAGTCCTTTAACTTGTGATAATGCTATGTCATCGAGCCCAGATTGAGCCACTACGCTAGCAAACTGACCAGTACCTGTTAATTGCTCCTCTGTTGGTCCTGGAGGATTTCTAGCGGCATTGCGGCGGGCCTGTTCTTTGGCATCTTCCAGCCACCAACTGCGTAACTGGAGCCACTGAGAGCGGTCCAAAACAGCCTTCCCCAAAGTCTCCCAATCAAGAGGCAAAAACAAATTCTCAGAGGAGAAAGAATCTAAAAGCCCCATGACAAAAGGAGATTGAGGGCCATAATTAGCAACAGCTGCCTTCATTTCTTTAAGGAACTTAAATTGAAGGACATTATACTGCACATTCACACCTCCTTGAGGAAATTGATCATTAGGGCCAAAAGGTTGCCTAGTGATGGGGAACAATTGTAGAGGGTCCTCATCCTCTTGAGAATCCAATACCTCAATTACAGCTTTAGCAGTAGAAGCAGGGACAGTAAAAACCGTACCTGAACGAGGCAGCATTTCCACCGGCGGTGGTGGTGGTGGAAAACTATCCTCCTCCTCCACCTTGGGTGCTGACGGGGGTGGATGAGCCACGGGAAAAGTAAAAACAGGAGTGGGTGGAGAAGGGTGAGGGGGAGATAACTGCAATTGTAAAATTTGTTGTAACAATTGAACAACGGGCTGAAGCTCCTTTTGAATTTCTGATTCCCTTTCCTGAGACACATCATTATACAAAGGACCTTCCCCATCAGTTACAGGATTATCTAAAGGAGGGGAAATGGCTGTTGGAGACTTCAAAGATTCCTCATCTCCACCTTCCCCTTTTTCAGAGTCTGTCTCTAAGAGCTCCAAAGCCTGAGTAATAGAGGCACAGAGGGCCCACAAAGGTGCCGACATTACATCGCCGCGCTGATGTGCTTGACGAAGGGTCTTAACAACCTGTTGCCAATCTCGTTTATTTAATTGCACTTTAGTTTGATATTGAAACCAATAGCAATGTTGTTCCACATGAGCAAACAATTTCCGTAAAGTTCTTTCTTTGGTATCAACTCCAATTGAAAGTAAAAGCCCTTGTAATAATCTTAAATATTCTGAGGCCAAGGAACTGGAATTCCCCATAATGAAAGCTTAAGAAGGTTCCCCTTAACAATATCTGGGCTTTACCCGCTCCTAGGGGGTTCCCCTTCTTGTTCTCCCCTACTCACCCATGCGAACCCTGCTCGCTGTGCCACTTATTGGGGTCTGTGCCGGGGGTGGTGGAGAATGAACAGACACAAAAGACAAAGACAAACAGAGAACATGGCGGCCACACTCAGAGCCTCTGCCTCACTTTATTTATACTCCATAAACCCCACGTCAGCAGAAAGAACACAATGCAAAACACTTTCTTTACCCAGATGTAACCTTCTACTCAGTTCCTTGTCTCTATGCTCTTCCTTATCTGCCCGCCTTCTTGGCGCCTATGGGAGTTCATTAAAAGTTCAATTGGAGATACTGTCCTTGAGCCCTATCTATTCTCAGCATACTGTTTTCAAAGGCCCCTGCAAGCAGGTGAGAGTTTATGGCTATTGTCTTCTAAAACTACATAATGACCTGAAGGAAGTCAGCAACAGTGGGGTTGAGAAGAATAGTGCCAAACACATATGGGAGGTAAAAATGAGTATGCTTAGTACATGACTAAATATGGTAGTCAAGGAGAAGCAAAATGTGAGAATGATTAGGAGCTTTCTTGCATGAATGGATGAATAAAGTGTGATTCATTATGAGTGATTTGAAAATGCAGAAAGTGGAGCAGAATTGACCTGGAGAGAATCAGGGAATGTAGTCGTATTTAGTTTGAATATGCATGTGACTTTCTGCTTTACAATGAAACACTTAGTTGGAATATGGTTTTTGTCATTTTTAATATTATACCTTAAGTCCCTAAGGTAAGCATTCTGGTAGAAATGCTATAAACTTGGTAGAATAAGCCTAGCTTGAAAACAAATCAGGTATACATGCTGGCAAATGGCAGAGTGGAACGCTGCCAAATAAGTTAATGGTTCTGAAAACCATTTTACCCCAACATGGATAAAAATCATGTCTGTATGTGAGTGTGTTGCGGGAGGGATTAATGGACTAGCAGTCTTTACTTTTGACTTCAGAACAAGTCATATTTCATAGTCCTGTGGGATGCTAGTTAGGTAATAATTTATCAGGTTAATTCATCAATATTAATTATTATTTATCACAAGTCCACAGTGTAGCACATTTTATTCTGTAATTTGTTAGATAGGAACAGACACAATTCGTTTCCAACAAGGAAATAGGAGATTATATGCAGAAGATAAATTCCAAAAACCATTATCAATTATGTGTGACTTTTCAAAATGAAAATTAATTGATTAGAGCCTAGTGAAGTAATATTCACTCCAACATACTCTCTCTCTCTCTTCCTCCACTCCCCGACTCCAGGTCAAAATATTAGAGAAGGATTTATAGAGCAAGTTATAAAAAACAATTCAATTCAATCAACATTTATTGTATATCCATTCTATGAAAATCTTTGTCCTATATACTTCCTTGTGAAAAGTAAAGATGATT
The DNA here is from genome assembly GCF_003255815.1 of Theropithecus gelada. Lineage (NCBI taxonomy): Eukaryota > Metazoa > Chordata > Mammalia > Primates > Cercopithecidae > Theropithecus > Theropithecus gelada. The sequence goes on along the minus strand of NC_037679.1, from coordinate 112,230,235 downwards.
ATCTTCCTATACCTTCCAAAAGTATTAATAATTTATGATGGTGGAAATTTAGATGCCTCTTTTTAACATGTTATCTCATTTGATTTTCATAAATAACTTACAGAATAGGTAGGGGAGGTATTTTCCCACATTTTACAGATAATGTGATTGTGTCTTATAGATAAGGCAATGTCATGTCTTTACATGTTTTAATAAAGAAAGTTGTTAAACAAATCAGCATCAGAAATAGGCTATAAAAATGAGGAAGAATTTAAACTTAGAAGAGTTTGTGGTCTGGAGTGAACGGTTTAGATCAGTATCAGCAAACGCACAGTATTTGTGTGAGACTTGTCATTCCCTCGACCTATGAGAACATCACTAATCAACCCCAGAACTGTTTTCTATTAAATTGGAATTGGCCTTACGACCCCTCTCTACCTAGCCCTTCAAGCAGCCATTACAATCCATTGTGAATGGCATTTGTCATGAAACCTATTTGCACCTAGATAGAAAAGAAGAGGGGACAATTGAAAAGGCATATCAGTGAAGGAAGTAAAGATAATGTTGAAAGAATAATTCAGAATACTTTTTTTTCTGCAACTGTTTTGAGAAGAAGTATATGGTATAAGCAGAAAGGAGATAATTACAAAAGCAGGTGTTATTTGTTTGATAGCAGATTTACAGAGAATTATAATTCAGAGCTGATGAATACTTCTTCTAAATGGGCCATGACACCTATGTCCTGTGCAACACTCATTCTCTTGCTCCCCTTCACTTCTCTTTTGCCCAATTCACAGAGACACAAAATTTCTTCTTTGGAGAAATTGAATGGAATATACTCCTGGATCCTCAGACACCAAGCACTCAGATACACCGTAATCACATTTCTGCTGCCAGAGAAGAGGCAGCTGGATGCATGTCAACCCCTTTCTTTTTGTCCTCTCCCAGACAGCAAATGGAGGGGTCCTTCTCTGAAAAAACTGACTAGTTCTGAAAAACAATCTATCCTCAACCTGCCTTGGAAAAATGGCCCCATAAAATTCCTCTCACCATCTGCCAATTCTAAATTAGGCCAATCGTGGGAATGCCACTTCCTTATACACGCCAATCAATCTTTTCATCCCTCTTAAAGATGAAAACACAGACAAGTTTCAGAAGGAAATTCATTAATGTCACAAAAACAAGCAAAAACATAAGATTGGAATGCAAAAATTCAGAAAAGAAAAAATTTTTGAAGAGACATAGGTAAAATACAAGAACTTCAAAGACAGAAGGTCTCCAATTGATACTATCAGATGAATAAGAGAAAATATTGCATCATCCAAAGAAGAGCAGGGTAATATTGGCAAGAAATGGATTAAAGAAAAGATCAAAAAAAGCTTTGGAAATAAAAATGTGATAGCAGAAATGCAACATTTAATAGAAAGCTGAAAGGATAATGTCAATGATAACTTCCAAGAAAGTAGAACAAAAAAAAAAAAAAGAGAGAGACAGAGATACGTGTGCACTTGTGCATGCGCGTGGGCACACACACACAGGAGAGACACAGAGGGAGAGAGAGAGAAACAAGAATATAAGATAGAGGATCGATTTCTGGATTTAACAACTTTAGAAAAAGATAACAAAAACAATGAAAAGAAAATGTTATCCAAGAATTAAAATAATGAACAAATTCCTAAAAAAAGGAATATGAATTTCTGGTTTATTATTATTTATTTAATTACATACATATGTAGGTATGTATGTATATTTTTTAAAAGATTCTTCCAGCTTTATTTAATTATAATTGACAAATACAAGTTTTATTTATGTGTACAACTTGATGATTTTGTATAAATTGTGAAATGATTACCACAATCAAGCTAATTAACATATCCATCACATCACATAATCAACTCCCACATTTTGTGGTGAGAACACTTAAAATTATCTCTTAGTGGATTTTAAGTATACAATATATTATTATTAACCATTGTCAACATGTTACACATTATATTTCATAATGAACTATGCTTATATACATATAAGTTCATATGTGATGAACTTATTCATTACATACCTGAAAATTTGTACCCTTTGACTAAGATCTTTGTATTTTTCCCAACCCCAGCCCCCGGTAATCACCGTTCTACCTTCTTTTTTGACTTTTTAAGGTATAAGTGAGATTATGCAATATTTGTTTTTATATGTCTGACACAATATCCTCCAGGTTCATTCATTTTGTAGCAAATTGCATTATTTCCTTCTGTTTTAGGGCTGAATGGCATTCCATTGTGTCCTTATATCACATTTTCTTTAAGCTTTACATATAAGTGGGCATTTAGGTTGTTTCCATATCTTGACTATTGTGCATAATGCTGCAGTGAATATGGGGAGTTCAGATATCTCTGAAATATCATTATTTTAATTCCATTGGATATATACTCAGTAGTGAGATTGCTGAATCATAATGTGCTTTTATTTTTAATTTTTTCAAGACCTCCATAATGACTATATTAGTTTTTCACCAAGAGTGTACAGTGATTCCTTTTTTTCTTACATCCTTGCCAACATTTATCTTTTACTTTTGGTTTTGATTTGCATTTCTCTGATTAGTTATGCTGAATGAATTTTCATATACCTGTTAGACATTTATATGTCTTCTTTAGAAAAATATCTATTCAAGTTTTTTGTCCATTTTTTAAATTGTGCTTTGTTATTGAGTTGTATGACATCTTTACATATTTGAAATATAATCCCTTATTAGACATATGGCTTGTAATTTTTTTGCATTCCATAGTTACTTTTGCATTTTGTTGGTTGTTTTCTTTGCTGTTTTCATCAAATAGTAACCTGATGTAGGTCACTTGTTTACTTTTGCTTTTGTTGACTTGTTTTTGATGGCATATTAAAAAATTTACTGCTGTGACCGATTTCATGGGTTTTCCACTACATTTTCTTCTAGGAGTTTTATGGTATTAATTTACATATTTAGGTCTTCTTGAAGACTTAACTACAACATTTGAGTTGCTTTCTGTGTTTAATGTAAGATAAGGATCCAAAACCGTTTGTGGACATCCAGTTTTCCAACATTATTTATCGAAGAGACTATCCATTCCTCATTTGATATTCTTGGTGCCTTTATTGAAGATAGTTACCTATTTATGTGTGAGTTTATTTCTGAGCATTGTAATCTATTCCATTGGTCTATATGCCTGTTTTTATGCCAGTGCCATACTTTGTTGATTACTATAGCTTTGTAATATTATTTGAAATCAGAGAATGTGAAGATCCAGCTTTGCCCTTATTTATCGAAATTGCCTTAGCTATTCAGGGTCTTTGGTGGTTCCATACAAACATCAGATTTGTTTTCTATTTCTTTGAAAAATGCCATTGAAATTTTAATACAAATTACACTGAATCTGTAAATAACTTTGGGCAGTATGAGCATTTTAACAGTATTAATTCTTCCAATTCATGAACATAGGATATCTTTCTATTTATGTGTGTTTTCTTCAATTTCCTTCATTAATGTCTTATCATTTTTAAAGTACAACTCTTTCACCTCTGTGTTTGAACTTGTTCATTCTTGTTGATGCTATTGTAAATCACATTTTCTTAATTTTATTTTTGTATAGTTTGTTGTTACTACATAGAAACACAACTAAATTTTGTACATTGATTTAGTATACTGTAATATAACTTTACTAAATTTCTTCATTAGTTCTAATAGTTTTTGTGGTAAAGTCTGTATGGTTTTCTATATAGAAGATAATGATATCTGCAAACAGGGACAATTTACATTATTTCTTTCTGATTTGGATGTCTTTTATTTCATTTCTTATTTTTGCCTAATTGCTCTATCTGGGACTTCAAGTATTAGGCTGAATGGAAGTGGAAAGAGTAGGTATCCTTTTCACGTTCAGGATCTTAGGGGAAAAGATTTTAGCTGTGAGCTTGTCATATATAGCCTTTATTACACTGAAGCACACATATCTTTAATTTGTAATTTGTTAAAAGTTGTGATCATGAAATGATGTTGAATTTTGTGAAATGCTTTTTATCTTCTGAGAGAATTACATATTTTTTATCCTTCATTTTGTTAATGCTGTGTATCACATTTGTTGATTTGCATATGTTGAACTATTCTTGAATCCTGGGGATGAATCTCACTTGTTCATGATGTATGACCCTTTTGATGTGCTTTTGAATTCAATTTGCTAATATTTTGTTGAGGGTTTTTGCATCTATGTTCATTAGGGATATTGGCCTATAATCTTATATTGCAGTATCCTTATTGGCTTTGTTATAAGGGTAAAGTTGGATTAGTAAAATTATTTTCAAAATGTCCCCTCCTCTTCCAATTTTTTGAAAGCATTTTGAGAAAGACAGGTCTTAATTCTTTTTAAAACATTTAGTAGAATTTGTGAGTGAAACCATCTTGTCCTGGGCTTTTCTTTGTTAGGAGATTGTTGACTAGTGGTTTAATCTCTTAACTTGTTAGTGGTCTATTCAGATTTTCTACTTCTTCAAGATTAAACCTTGGTAGGTTGTATGTGTCTAGGGATTTATCCATATTTTCTAGCGTATCCAATTTTTTGTATCTAATTATTAATAGTAGGCTATGATTCTTTGCATTTCTGTGATATCAGTTGTAATTTCTCTTATTTTTGAATTTATTTGAGTTATCTTACTTTTTTCTTAGTGTAGTTAAAGATTTATCAATTTTGTTTATCTTTTCAAAAATCCAACACTTTTTTTTTGTTCTTTTCTATTGTTTTTCTTGTCTCCTCTCTTTCATTTATTCCTGCTCTGATGTTTGTTATTTTCTTTCTTCTGCTAACCTGGACTATTTTGCTTTTCCTTTTCTAGTTCTATGAGGTATAGAGTTAGGTTGTTCATTAGAGCTCTTTCGTTGTTCTGATGTAGACATTTGTCACTACATACTTTCCCTTTAGAATAGCTTTTACTACATCCCATAAGTTTTGGTATGTTGTGTTTTCATTTTCATTTGTCTCAAAATAATTTCTGATTCTTCTTTTGACTCCTCTGACACATTGGTTGTTCAGGAGTGTGTTGTTTAATTTCCACGTATTTGTGCATTTTAAAAATTATTTTCCCTGTTACTGATTTCTATTTTCATACCATTGTGATCAGAAAAGCTATTTGATATAAATTCAAACTTCATAAATTTTTATGACTTTTTTATGGCCTAATGTATCTATCCTGAAGAATGTTGCATAAGTTTGAGATAGGTATTCTGCTTCTGTTGGATGGAATTTTCTGTATATGTCTGTTAGGTCCATTTGGTCTAAAATGTATTTCAAATTCAATATTTCGTTGTTGATTTTCTATTGGTGTTATCTTTTCATTGTTGAACATGGGGATATTGAAGTTCCCCTGTTACCATTATATTGCTATTTTTTCCTCCTTCTGATTTGTAAATATTTGTTTTATATATCTTGGTGTTACGGTGTTGGATGCACATATATATATATATTCACAATTAATATATCTTCTTGATGAATTGATCTTATCACTATATAATGATCTTATTTGTCTTTTTTAATAGTTTTTTACTTATAGTCTATTTTGTTTGATATAAGTGTAGCCAAACTTGCTCTCTTTTGGTTTTGATTTACATGGGCTATTTTTTTCATATCTCACATAACCTTATATATGTCCTTAAATCTTAAGTTAGTCTCTTGTAAACAACATATTTTGCGTCTTGTTTTCTTCTTCATTCACTCAGCCACACTATGTCTTTTGATCAGAGAATTTAGTTCATTTGCATTTAAAATAATTATTGGTAAGTAAGCATTTAACATTGGCATTTTAAAATTGTTTTCTGTCTCTTCTGTTGTTCTTTTGTTTCTTTTTTCCTCTTTTGCTGTCTTGTGATTTTATGATTTCCTATTATGGTATGCTTTGATCCACTACCATTTATCTTTTGCATATCTAATATAGTTTTTGCCTTGTTGTTGCCATGGGGCTTACATAAGGTATCTTACAGTCACAACAGTCTATTTTAAGCTGATAGTAACTTAACTTCAAAGGAGAGGGTGAAGCACACAAAGTGTCAGGGGCACCTATGGTCCAGTTTGTGGGGAAAGTCTGCAGGAGAGGTGTTCCAAGCAACTCATGGAAAGGCCTCCTGATGGAGTCCACAAAGAATTTAATAGGCTACATGGCTCTCTCTTGAGTTTTAAGCCATTATTATTGTTAGTCTCTGCTGCTTTTCTTTGCTTCTGGCTTCTCCTAGCCATTCAGCTATGCTGATCCCCTCACTGTTCTGGATGTGGTTAGAAAGAAGTGGGCCTCTTGGGCAGGACTTCACACAGCTAGAACAGCTGGACAATCCCTCTCTATGTTCTCATTTTCTCTTACAAGAAAAATCCTGTACAGAGGTGCTCTGTCCAGTACTGAGCTGTGATGCCTTGGGGTGAGGTGACATGGGTAAAGTGAATTATTTTTCTTATCCTCCCCAGTGTGTCTCTTCTTGGATATTTTTGATGCCATGGTGTGGTGGAACTTCTCTGCTGGACTCTTGGACTCCCTCAAAGGTATGCTCATCTGTGAGTGGCTGTTAAAATCATTGTACTGTGGGAGGATGATGGTAGAAAACTCCAATTCTACCATCTTGCTTATATCACTTCTTGAGATTCTTGTTTTAAATGGTTTTTTATGTGACCAAATATCTGAATTAGAGAAAAACCTACATTAATCCAGAAAATTATGAATATTTAGAACACTAGGGATTATGGTGGACATGATAAAAGCTTTAAACAAAATAAGCAATTTATATTAAGAAAGTATAAAAAATGGTAAGTATATTTTAAAAAGTAACATTTACATACTAAAAGATAATGGACAAAGTTTTCAAAATTCTTTATATCAACCTAGAATACTGGATCCAAACAAGGGATTACTCAAAAGTAATGTTAAAATAAAGGTGTGGACATTCAAGGTCTTTGATATGTACTTTTCTTCTTCCTATGCAAATACTTACAAGGGTACTATATATAAATAAAGAAGTAAACAAAGAAAGAAGAAAATAAGAAATAGTGAACAGGCAGTCCCACACAAGAGAACCATAAAGAGAAATCTCAGGATTGCAAACATGCAGCAGGTGTTAAGTGTAATTTTTCCAGATTTAAATAGGAGAAAAGAAAAGTAATAATTATCTGATGAGTTTGAATATTCAGGGGAAATAAATTTGATAGGTCTAGGCTGAATATGATAGGGCAGCTAGAGAATTTGGGCATAAGTTTATAGAAAATTGAGCAAGAGAAAAATGGGTCAGTTATTAACTACAAAATTAAGTTGCACAAGAAAGGAAATCACAGGTAATGTAAACTATATTGCACAAAGAATATATTATTATCCTAGTTGCAAATGAAATACAGACTACCTACCTAAGTCTTAATTCAGAATTATTTTATTGCACTGTTTAAAGTTCAAATACATTTGAGGGATAATTCAAATATCTGTTGAATATATTTATTTGTAAAATATTTCTGTGACAATTTAAAAAATTATGAAGTAAAGCAATGTTAGTAAGTCTCTAGTAAATGAAAAAAAGCTCAGAGTGTATTTGCAGTAATTTGGTGAGAAGAAAAGTGTTCAAGGGATTTGAAAAAGAGTGGTTTTTAGTAATATAGTAACAACGAAATAGACAAAAATTGTGTGACATACTTCTGTAATATTTTGGATAAACAAGGAAGATAATTTACTTAATTCTACTCATTTCAGAATATGATTAACACTGATATTCTATAATTCATTTAATGTTTAAAAAATCTTTACATTCTATAGCTCATCTAACAGTTGGTGGTGGTGGTGGTGGTGGTGGTGGTGGTGGTGGTGGTGGTGGTGGTGGTGGTGTTTTGAGACAGTCTTGCTCGGCCGCCCAGGCTGGAGTGCAGTGGCGCTATCTCAGCTCACTGCAAGCTCCGCCTCTCGGGTTCACGCGATTCTCCTGCCTCAGCCTCCCGTGTAGCTGGGACTACAGGCGCCCGCCACCACGCTCGGCTAAATTTTTGTATTTTTAGTAGAGACGGGGTTTCACCGTGTTAGCCAGGATGGTCTCAATCGCCAGACCTCGTGATCCACCCGCCTCAGACTCCCCAAGTACTGGGATTACAGGCTGAGCCACCACGCCCGGCCTCATCTAATAGTTTTTAAAAATCTTGTCTCGTAAACCCAGGAGTATAATTGGAAACATGTTGATTTTTCTTAAATTAACAAGGTTGTAGTATTATGGATGTCTGAAACCTAGGTCAAGTTGCACCCCTGAGTTCCTTGGGTAACCTCCATTATTCTTTGTTTTGATAATCTTCCCGGGCAAGTGGAAGAACTGTAAGAATTGTAGGACATAAATGAACTTTTTCAGTGATGATCTTAAAATTTGTAGCCTTTTACAAATCATTTTTACAGTGATTTATTTCCTATCATGTTCCAGTGGATCACAGAAATCTTTAATGTTTTGATTTCAAAGGAATATTTATTAGATTAAGTATATAATTATAGTTTATTAAATTGCTTTACTTTAAGGACTTCCATGTTTTCTAGAAGTCCATGTTTCACCAGTCTCTGAAGACTGCCTCACCCCTAGACTTTTCTGAGCATAATAAAAATAAGAACATGAGAAGAACATGCACCATGTAGGAGAATAGAAGGTGAGAAGAAAATCTGGGATGACAATGTGGATGATCTAAGTTTTTCAATGTAGAACCCTGAACAGCACAGAGAAGTGTATCCCCATAAGACTGTATAGGCACAGACTCTTCAGTATTGAAATAAATTCTCATTTATTGTTTGACAGATATACATTTGTAATTTATTTCATACTATGCCCAAATTTGTTTAAAAATGAAAATATATTTATATTATATAACAGTCAATTTACACAGCATGTTTCCCCTAAATACATCATTTTAAGGTATTCCTTATTTTACTTACATCTTGGCCCATCAAGCATTCTGTGACCTATGAATATCATGATTTGAAAAAAAATAGCATTAAGAAATAATGTTAGACTTAAGTCACAAGTCTTGGCCATCAAGATACAGTTTGAGCTTTCAAGAAGCTAATGGTCTCATGGCATAGGGTTGTATACATGAAACTGATGGAAAGGAAAATAAAAATAAGTGCTTGCTGCTCTAGAAATAAAAGATACTGAATGCAGTCAGTTTTGTAATTGGAAGCTGGCTTTAAGATATGGCTTCTGTAGAAAGTAAACTCTAAGATAAGACTTGAAAGATGAATAAAACTTAGTAAGGAACAGTGGAAGAGCATGTGCAAAAACATGTTGATAATAGAACTGTATGAATTCCACTATGCTTTGAACTAATATAAGCCATAATGGTAGTGATGATGATAATGACAGTGATATTGTTGGTCGTGGTGATTTGCATGAGCTAGGTTAGTGACAGGATTGAGAGACAAGTAAAAGCTAGACGGCAATGGCTTTGAATGGAGACTTCCTAGTTATTTTACTCTCTATCTGTAAGGCTAGTGAGATACTTAAGGATTATAACCTGTCACAGACTAGGACATATTTTTATTTATTTATTTATTTACTTACTTACTTATTTAACTTATTTTTTTTTGAGACAGAGTTTCACTCTTGTCACCCAGGGTGGAGTGCAATGGCATGGTCTTGACTCACTGCAACCTTTGCCTCCCGAGTTCAAGCGATTCTCCTGTCTCAGCCTCCTGAGAAGCTGAGACTACACGTGTGCACCACCACACCTGGCTAATTTTTGTGTTTTTTTAGTAGAAACGGGGTTTCACCATATTGGCCAGGCTGGCCTCGAACTCCTGACTTTATGATCTGCCCACCTCAGCCTCCCAAAGTGCTGGGATTACAGGCGTGAGCCACTGCACCCAGCCAGAAATATTTTTATTTTTAAAAGAGTATTGTATTCATGTAAGGAACGAATTGCTGGAAAATAACTAGAGTCAGGAAGAAAGCTAATAAATTGTGACAATAACCAAAATGAAACATTTTGAGAACCCGAATTCAAATACTAACAGGGTTTTCTTATTAAAAAAAAAGAAGTTAGATTTGATAGATGTTTTTCTTAAAAAGGTTAAGATATAAGACCAGTACAGATTGGAAACGTGAGGAGTCAAAGATGGTTTTCAAGTTTGTAGCTTGAGTGGCTGGGAGGTGATGGTATTTAGAAAAATAGGAAATGGAGTGAAAAGAGCAGGGGAGATAATGAATTCAACTTTGGGTGTTGGAATTGACATTTTCCTAGTTTCAAATAGTTCAGGAAACAGAGAAGTGATGTTGGCTCCAATAATTTCTGGCAAGGAACTTTGATTCTACAGCCGGAAATACAAGCAACCAGCAGTGGAATTGATCCCTTTCTTTTTCTTTCTTCTCTCAAGTAGTAGAAGTATTACTCTTAAGAGTAGTAGGAATAGCAGCAGCAGAAGTGGTAGTATTAATAGTAACAGTAACAGTAGTAATAGTCATAGTGGTAGAAACTGCAAAAATCATTTTCCTACTGCAATAGTGTTGCTCAGTTTTGATGGCAAATGTTCCTTCACTGAAATAATTTTACATCACAGTTTTGGTTAACTATTCTTAACTATTTTGTTTCAATTTAGGTTCCCTAGCCATTTCAAAAATTTTATTGAACATTTAAATTGTCTAGAGTCAGCGGTGTTTCTTGCAACTAAAAATTCTTCCTCAAATTAGTATGTTGAATTTAGGTGACTTTAGAATATACAATTAGAAATGTCAAATAGGACACATGAATGCATGGGTCTTGGTTCCAGAAAAAAAATCAGAGCTAGAGATGTAGGTTTGGCAATGACTGGTATTTGACTGGCAGTTGAAACTATTAGAATAAAACCCCTGAGATAGCAGGTTGTGAATCGCAAACACAGGTGAAGGATTATCCTCAGGCAAGCTATGGATACCTCGTTCCTTAAGACAAGAAAAGAAAGAACAAACAAACAAAAAAACAAACAAACAAAAAAACAAAGCACACCTAGAGATTGATTTTCTTTCCGTAAAGTCTTGATGTTTTGTAATGACAAGACTTTCTCTTGCAACCCAGGATTTCAGCACAAAGAATTTCTTTTCACCCAAGCATTTAAATGTACTTCTCTGAGTACCTGGTTAATGTTAAAGTGAGGCCAGGCACGGTGGCTCACACCTGTAATCCCAGCAGTTTGGGAGGCCAAGGCAGGCTGATCACGAGGTCAGGAGGTCAAGACCAGCCTGGCCAGCATGGTGAAACCCCGTATCTACTAAAAATACAAAAAGTTAGTCGGGCATGGTGGCACGCACCTGTAGTCCCAGCTACTCAGGAGGCTAAGGCAGGAGAATCGCTTGAATCCAGGAGGCAGAGGCTGCAGTGAGTTGAGATGCGTCACTGCACTCCAGCCTGGCAACAGACCGAGACCCCGTCTCAAAAAAAAAAGTGTCAAAGTGACATTCACACTTCCTCTTATATCAGAGGTAGGTCTGTATGATCAGTAATATACTTGATATTGTCAGAGGTCCTAAACAGCATTTATGATAAGAGATCTTTCCTCTGCTACACACCTGACCTCACTAGTATTTGATAACTGGATACAATACAATAAACAAACATTTAGTTTCAAGCAAATGCAAGAATTCAAGGAACTCAGAAGTGTCAGATACATTTTTTAACAGAAATTCCTATGAATAGATTTTATTTGACAGAAACAAAAAAAATAGGATATTGAAATAAGTAAAGGTTATTAAATGGTGAATTGCAGTAATCATTTTTCTAGATCCTTATTTTGTCATTAACTTTCCTCAGCCTTTACGTCTTATCTTTGATAATATATATTGGCTTATCTCTAAATATTAAGATTTTTTTAAAGGTGACTTTTACAGTGTTTAAGTTTAGGGTGACTGTTTAAGGTGACTGCCTGCTCTTATCTTACTAACAAATTCTTATACAAAGGAAAAGAAATTCAACATTTGAAATGAGGACAAACATATTCTCACCAATTATTTTGGCCCCATGGTTCTTGGCTGATATTTCCTCTATTGCCCTAGATTGTGTTTTGAAGATCTGTTTTCATGTTTCTCTACTTTTTAGATTTAAGATTCCCTACAGGGCCGGGACCATGTCTTAATAATTTTTGTAAATCCACAAGCTAATGTAGGATCTGACAGGCTAATGTAAGAAAGCAACAGACTTTCAATATATATTTTTTGAAGGAGAAATTGAAGTAATCATGACTCAGTCAGAGAGAAATGTTGCTCATAAGGACCTTGAAAGGAGATACAGCCTATTAGAAAAAATATTTCATGAATAGAATTCATTTTTAATAACACATGTTTACTAAGAACCTCATACAATGCCAGACATTGTGAATACAAAAAAGCGATAAATCTCTTTTTGTAGGTTACATAACAGGGAGAGGAATATTTGAGAGATTGTCAGGAATATTCAACCCCTACCCTCGCAATACATTAAAAAACTGCATACATTTCTTAGTATAACAAAAGCATTTTTATTTCATGCTTGTGAGAACGGAATGATAAGAAAGAAAAAGTATATTCTTACAAGACTTCACTAAATGAGTTCTTTTTGAGCAAATTGAGATAACTTAGGCTTTGGAAGCATTCCCAGACATGAGAAATAAGGCAAATAACATCTGTTTTGCAAAGTATCCACCTTCTTTGTGAATATGAATTCAGAGTAAATAAGCCATAGCTCTCCTCATTTCTTGTTGAGAGGTAAGAATTGTCTCTCTTAGAATCTTTACTGATTCCATATGTTGTTACAAGGCTTAATATAAATTTAAGAATTTGTATAAAAATACTTTGAAAATAATATCTGTGTATAGACTCTATTTGAAATTAGCAGGTGTCTTTAGAATGATTAGATGAAAATGCTAATTTTTTGATGCTTATATCCTGCTGTTCAACGGTTGATTCCAACAATTTTGTAATTAATTTTTTCCCATTTATTTTGTTAGTTTCTAAAGCAAGGGACATAAGTTATACAATTAAATAAAATCTTGGTGTTTCTAATCAAAAGAGCAAAACACTTGAAATGATATGGATCAGACGCTGTGAAAAAAGAAACTTGCTCATAATCTAGTCAATTCATTTTCAATAGTTACTATCACAGCTTTTAATTTCAATTAATAATATCCTTAAAAAGATTCATGCTTTGATAATTAGTTTGGACCATGTCAAATTTATTTGAGAAATCAGCTTTCAAAGAAAAAAACATACATCATTTTAGAGGTCTGCTTTTAACTTTGTAAACGTTTGGCTTTTATTTTGAAAAATTTTGGATGCTCAAAACGTTGAATGAACAGGAAAATGAGCACCTGAATACTCATCATAGACATTTATCAATCAGTAACGTCCTATCCACCTGCTCTACATTGCCCACTTTCTCAAAATAAATGCTGCAGACATCAACACATTTTGCTTCTAATTGCTTCAGCATGTATCTTTCAGACAAGGAGTCACACCCAGATCTCTTCATTGTATAGGGACATTTTCTCCTTGGTAGTTAATAAGTAACATGTGAATGATACTCTGAGATCTTGTAAATATCTTTTTATCCAACACACCACCAATGGCTTTAAGTTCTATTGATTACCCTGTCTGAATCATTAAACTGTATTAGCAGATATAAAATAATGACTTTTTTCTTTTTTTTTGAGACAGAGTCTCGCTCTGTGGCCCAGGCTGGAATGCAGTGGTGCGGTCTCGGCTCGCTGCAAGCTCCGCCTCCCGGGTTCAGGCCATTCTCCTGCCTCAGCCTCCTGAGTAGCTGGGACTACAGGCTCCCACCACTACGCCCGGCTAATTTTTTGTATTTTTAGTAGAGACGGGGTTTTACCGTGTTAGCGTCTTGATCTCCTGACCTCGTCATCCACCCGCCTCGCCCTCCCAAAGTGCTGGGATTACAGGCGTGAGCCACTGCGCCCAGCCAAATAATGACTTTCTAATTTTATCATTCCTTAGGATATGCTTTCTCCAACCTCATATATTTTTTTCCTTTCATCCTTCTGTGATACCCTACCTTGTTTTAACCTGAATTGCTTCTCCCTTAGCTGAGAGAGCCAGACAGGCTCCATCTTGGCTCCTTGACTTGCAGCCCCTTACCCACCCGCTTCCTCAAGGACTTAACTTGTGCAAGCTGACTCCCAGTGCATCCAATAATGCAATGAACTGATAAGATACTGTGGCAAGCTATATCCGCAGTTCCCAGGAATTCCACCGGTTAATAGCAACCAGGGCCCCTGCCTTTGTGTCTGGTTGATAACGCCCAAAGCCTCTCGTCCATCACCTGGTGATAGATTCAAAGCCCCTGCACCTGGAGCTGTTTGCTTTCTTGTAACCATTTATCCTTTTAACTTTTTGCCTACTTTACTTCTGTAAGATTGTTTTAACTAGACTCTCCCTCTCCCCTTTCTAAACCAAAGTATAAAAGAAAATCTAGCCCCTTCTTCGGGGCAAAGCGAATTTTGAGCGCTAGCCGTCTCTCGGTTGCCGGCTAATACAGAACTCCTGAATTCGTCTCAGGGTGTGGCGTTTCTCTGTAACTCACTCAACTCACTCGGTTACAACACTTCTTTTCAGTATCACTGTCCATCCATGTGTATTTGTTTTGATTCATTGTGTTATTATCTATTGATTTCATTGTCCATTTTGGTTCTGAAATTGACCCAAATTTGGTGAGTGGAAGTTACTTCAAGCCAGGTTCTATCTCCGTGTATCATGTTACTATTAGTCTTTGAGCACTTGATTTTTGGACAAAAAGATGTTCCAGCCTCAATTTTCCCTTCCACAGATCTAGAATCAATTATTTCTTCAAAGAACCCTGTCCTTTGAAGGCAAGATCTGGGCACTAGGACCATTTTTTGTTGTTGTTTGGTTTGTTTTTTTTAACCAAACTTTACGTATAATTGCTATTCTTCTTATTTTTCTTAACTAGGACTTCTTGTAAAATGTTAAAATAGGATGGGCACGGTGGCTCACACCTGTAATCCCAGCACTTTGGGAGGTCGAGGCGGGCAGATCACCTGAGGTTGGGAGTTCCAGACCAACCTGACCAACATGGAGAAACCCCGTCTCTATTAAAAACACAAAATTGGCTGGGCGCGGTGGCTCAAGCCTGTAATCCCAGCACTTTGGGAGGCCGAGACGGGCGGATCACGAGGTCAGGAGATCGAGAGACGATCCCGGCTAACACGGTGAAACCCGGTCTCTACTGAAAAATACAAAAAAACTAGCCGGGCGAGGTGGCGGGCGCCTGTAGTCCCAGCTACTCGGGAGGCTGAGGCAGGAGAATGGCGTAAACCCGGGAGGCGGAGCTTGCAGTGAGCTGAGATCCGGCCACTGCACTCCAGCCCCTAAATAAATAAATAAATAAATAAATAAATAAATAAAAACACAAAATTAGCCAGGAATGGTGGCGCATGCCTGTAATCCCAGCTGCTCGGGAGGCTGAGGCAGGAGAATCGCTTGAACCTGGGGGAGCGATGTTGCCATGAGCCAAGATTGTGTCATTGCACTCCAGCCTGGGCAACAAGAGCGAAACTACATCTCAAAAAACATAAAACAAACAAACAAAGTTCAATAGAAGTAGAGACAGTGGTCATCCTTGTCTTTTTCCTAATCTAAGAGGAGGAGTGTATGTTCACCTGTGAATATGATGTAAGCTGTAGAGATTGGTAAATACAGTTTTTCAGATCAAGCAATATCCCTTCTACTCCCAGAATGTGGGCGCTTTTTATCTCTAATGGGTGCTGAGTTTTATCTAAAGCCTTTCTACGCCTATTCAATCTTATGGCTTCTCTTACCTTAATGCTGTCGTAGATCAGATTATTTGATTTTTAAAAACTTTTGGAAGTGATTTCAAACTTACAAGAAAGTTTAAGAATTAAAATGCTTCAAAGAACACTTATGTATTCTATTTGGTGTAACTTAATGTTAATATTTTATTTCATTTTATTATTTAAAGCATACACATTGTCTCCATAATATATACATATTTTTTGAACCATTTAAGGTAGTTGAGATATATTATAGCCCTTTGTCACTAAATACTCCAGTGTCTATTTCCTATGAATAGAGATATTATATTACCGATTAAAAGTACAGTTACCAAATGCAGTACATTATCATTATTTGTAATACTTTTATTTAATCTATTCTTTCTACTCTAATTTTGTCAGTTCACTCTATAATGTCATGTCTTCCCTGTAGTACAAGTACCAGTCTAGGGTGAGAAACCAGTTAGTGATCATGACATTTAAAGTTTTAAAATTATGGAACATTTCTACAATTTTACTTTGCCTTTTGTGACAATATTGTTGAAGAATACAACTCTTTCAACCATTATTAATAAAAGCTCCCGATTTGTTTTTTTCTTGATGCATTCTTGCTTGAAAAACTGCATTGACGATATTACATCTTTCACAGCATATCACATCTGGAGGCACATATTTTCCATCCATCTCTCACTGCTGAATTAGTTTAGATTATTCTCTTAAGGTGTTGTCTGATTTTTCCACAGTGATACTACTGACTTTATTCTTACTTGCAAGCAACAGTTTATAAGAAAACATTTTAAGAGCAGGCAATTATTATTGAAGTTGTCGTTATTACTGTCAAGAGTAGGTTTTAGCCTGTGTTACGGCTAGTGTACTTGGGCTTTTCTTTGCTCCTAGGATATAAACCTTCAAAGACCTCAGCTGAAAGCCTAAGCTTTCACCAGAGTCATGAAACACAAACTTCTGTAGGTCATGAACACAAACTTCTGTCTTCTCAGAGCTCTACATCTATAAAAAAAAAACTTCCGCTCAGGTGTTTAGCATCCCAGCTGCTGCTTTCTGGTGTTTTTCGTTTGTAGAGTTTGTTTTTTGAAGTGTGTCCTTCCTATGGGCATCTTCAGCATTCAAATTCTCTGAAGAAAATTTTCATGCAAAATTTTGGGTTCAGTTTTCAGCAGTTTCCTTCCCTCCATTTCCAGTCCCTTGGATATACTAGATTTCTAATCTCCGTTTCTTCAACACAGGTGGATTGGGGCTTTATGTTAATTTTCTGTTATCCTAGACTTACAATTGGCAAATACTCTTAAGTTCTAATCAAAAGTGAATATGGAGCATATTGTGACTGTGTTGGCTGATCTACAATGCATTTGAACGAGTGTTTTATGTATTTTGCATTGCTTTTATAGTTGTTTTGGCAGAAACGTTATTTAAGCATGAATTATTTTGTAATAGCCAAATTGGACATCTACCCACTGTCCTTTTAACAATGGTCTAATCCTGCACATTCAGCTTTTGTTCTTTATAACTTAAAATGTCACCTAATAAAAAAGAAAATTAAATGAAAATGTTAATAGATGTAATAATTTCTTTATTGGACTTGGTCAATAAGAAAAATTGGAAAATGTGCTATTTATTTCCCTATGCTCCCAAATCTAGAGAAATTATCTGCCTTTTTTTTTTTTTTCCATATTCTATGCTTTTAGGGATTAATTCTGTGGATTCCATAATCTGGAGTTTTAGTTTCACTTGGATTTTGGTTCAGACACAGGAAAAGTTAGGCGGTAGATTCGAAGCCATTAGGATAGAAAGAGTAGGCAATTTTTTCTGTACTTCCACTGTCTCCTAACAGTCTGGCGATGGTTGCATTCCTCTGTGACTAGGCTTATAGTTTTAATGGGCTTCTCTTTCTTTCACAGCTTTAGTACTAACTGATTCCAATAAACCAATCCCTTCCCTTGTCTCTTCAGGCCTAAGATAGTAAGACCTCCCTGCTATTACTTTTCACTGGGTGTTTCACCATATCTTAATAATTTCCTTAGACATTTCCATGTTTCTATAAATGCCTGACCCATTAAATATCTTTAATTAAATTCTTTGAAGTATGCCATCACTTTGTTATATAGACTTTCACTGAAAAATTAGATTAGTAGTTAATGAGAAACTCTTCTAAAGAGAAAAAGATAAAAATATGCAGAGAGGAAGATTTAAAAGAGGATGGATTAAGAAATTTTAACATTTGTCTCATTGGTGTTTACAAGTCAGATTTAACTAATTTACACATAAGTAAAACTGATTGAAATATTCACAATAAAAATAAAAAACGTTGAGTTCTCATTCATGGAACATGTACATTGAGAATCAGTTTGTCCATGTTTTCCTTGCTCAGCAATCCAAGCTGATAGACTAACTCATATGTAAGACACTATTGATCTTATGTCTATAAAAAGCATGATAAAACCATGTCATCACTTTTAATACTTCTGGTGAGAATGTGGCACTTGTCAATCTTACTCAAATTTCATTGAATAAAGCAAGTCACATGGATAGATAAACCTGATATATTGCAGGATGCATAAGTAATCCTTCCACAGCAGGTAGTAGCAAATATTTTGAGCAAAAATACACTGTACATGAGAAATTACAGAAGAAAAAGGAGCAAAAGAAGAAAAAGGAATACATAAATGGATGATAATTCAGAAGCTTGTATAATTGAAGGAATTGTAAGACCACAAAGCAAATAAATTTTGTGTACCAAGCCAATCAAGTAAATATGAAACCATACTTAAAAAATGAGAGTATAATAGTAAAATATAAAAAGCGAAATAAACATGTTAAAACATATCAGAGAGAAATCACATTATCTATAAAAAATGATAATTAGATAGAAAACTTTCTTCTCATTCTCATCAGTGAATGGCAGAATACTCTACCATGATATTGTGTACATGTGGGGAAACAGACAACCAAGTATTCTATGAGAGTTAAGCTATCATCCAAGAATGGAAGCAACAAAGATGTATTTGTGAGTAATAAAACACTAAGTGAATTTTGACTTATAGACTCTTACAGAAAAAAACTGTTTAAGAAGATAATTGATCATAAGAAAAATAAATCCGAAGAGTCTGTGTAGTGGGAGGATGGGGAAGCATTGCCAAAAATTCCAATGTTTCAATATTAATATAAGACAAAATTGATGATAAAGATTACAACATAGTAGTCAAATGAAGAATCTACAAAAAAGACATAACATTTGTGAACTTGACTATACCTAATTACATGCTTTTGATATTTAAAAGTCAAATCTGAAAAAATTAATAAATTGTTAATTTCAGAGTCATGGAGAAATTTTAATACATTTTTAATAAAAATCAAGAGATAGGCCAGGTGTGGTGGCTCACACCTGTAATTCCAACACTTTGGGAGGGCAAGGTGGGCAGATCACCTGAGTTTGGGAGTTCGAGACCAGCCTGGCCAACATGGTAAACCCCCATCTCTACTAAAAATACAAAAAATTAGTCGGTCGTGGTGGCAGGTACCTGTAATTCCAGCTACTTGGGAGGCTGAGGCAGAAGAATGGCTTGAACCCGGGAGGCAGAGGTTTCTGTGAGCCGTGATGGCGCCATTGCACTCCAGCTTGGGCAACAAGAGTGAAACTCCATCTCAAAAAAAAAAAAAGAGATAAAGAAAACAAGAATACAAATAAAGATTTGAGCAGTGCTTGTATAATAGAAATGTGTAAATATCTGAAGCCTAATATAGAAAATATATGATAATACAAATAACATATACTTTACAAATAACGTGTGCTTTTTTTTACAACGATGTTTCTAGACATTTCAAAAATAAATATTTTACAGACTGTGTTACTTGAGATATTGCAGCTAAATGAGACATGAACCAATAACAAATATAGTGAGAAAACACTATATGTTGTAAAGTTTGCAGTTATCTAAAAAAGAAAGGTCAGGCTTTTGAGGGAAAAAAGTAAATATACTTTGAAAAATAGAACTAAATGGGCCGGGTGTGGTGGTTCATTCCTGTAATATCAGCAGTTTGGGAGGCGGTTGTGGGTAGATCACCTGAGGTCAGGAGTTCAAGACCAGCCCGGCCAACTATGGCAAAATCCCAACTATACTAAAAATAAAAAAAAAAATTAGCTGGATATGGTGGTGGGTGCCTGTAGTCCCAGATACTCAGGAGGCTGAGGGAGGAGAATCACTTGAACCCAGGAGGGGATGTTGCAGTGAGCCTAGATTCTGCCATTGCACTCCAGCCTGGGCAACAAGAGTGAAACTCTGTCACACACACACACACACACACACACACACACACACACACACACACAAAAGAATTAAATGATAATGATTGCATTAATTTCACATAACAAAACTTTGGAACATTTCTAGCCATAATTAACATTTGTGTTTTCAACAAGAACAAATTAAAATTTCTTGAACTAAGAATCTAATATAGGCAACTTAAAAGAACAAAAATGTAGCCAAAGAAAAGTAGAAGAATGGGCATAATAAGAACAGAGGTTAATAAAATGTAATATAATAAAACAAATATATGATGTGTACCTGAGGGTCATCCAAACCCGGGATAAATTCTTTAGAAAGGATAGTATAATAGAACAATCTTTAGCAAGGTTGATTAGGAAAATAAAGTAATGACAAAAAAATAATTTATTAAACTGATGAGAACAGATGCCATACTAGATCTTAGCCAAAAGGCCAATAAATTATGGGATGATCCATTAATATGTGGAACAACATCAAAAAAGGAGATATAATTGAAGACACAATAAAGAGTGTGTGTGTGTGTGTGTGTGTATCTTTGTATGATGAAAAAGTTTATGTCAATAAATTTGAGAAATTCTATGTAAAGAATTATTTCATATAGTAATATATACAATGAAAATTATTTCAAAAAATAGATTTAAAATTCCAATGCACTAAAACTTTTAACTTTTTAAAAATTATTTTAATTTCTGGGTTCCATGTGCAGAACCTGCAGGTTTGTTACATAGTTATACAAGTTCCAAGGTGGTGTGCTGCACCTATCAACCCATCATCTAGGTTTTAAGCCCCGCATGCATTAGGTATTTGTCCTAATGCTCTCCCTCCCCTTACCCTCCACCCACGACTGGCCCTGGTGTGTGACATTCCCCTCTCTGTGTCTATGTGTTCTCATTGTTCATCTCCCACTTAAGAGTGAGAACATGTAGTATTTGGTTTTCTGTTCCTGTGTTAGTTAGCAGAGAATGATGGTTTCCAGCTTCATCCATGTCCCTGTAAAGGACATGAACTCCTACTTTCTAATGACTACATAGTATTTCATGGTGTATATGTGCCACATTTTCTTTATCCAGTCTATCATTGATGGGCATTTGGCTTGGTTCCAAGTCTTCGCGATTGTAAATAGTGCTGCAATAAACATACATGTGCATGTGTGTTTATAATAGAATGATTTATAATCCTTTGGGTATATACCTAGTAATGGGATTGCTGGGTCAAATGGTATTTCTGGTTCTAGATCCTGGAGGTATCACCACAGTGTCTTCCACAGTAGTTGAACTAATTTACACTCCCACCAACAGCATAAAAGTGTTCCTATTTCTCCACAGCCTCACCAGCATCTATTGTTTCTTGACTTTTCAGTAATCACCATTCTAACTGGCATGAGATGGCATCTCATTGTGGTTTTGAGATGTGTCTGTTCACATTCTTTGTCCACTTTTCGATGGGTTTGTTTGTTTTTTTCTTGTAAATTGTTTTAAGTTCCTTGTGAATCCTGGATATCAGACCTTTATCAGATGGATAGATTGCAAAAATTTTCTCCCATTCTGTAGGTTGCCTGTTCACTCTGATGATAGTTTCTTTTGCTATGTGGAAGTTCTTTAGTTGAATTAGATCCCATTTGTCAATTTTGGCTTTTGTTGCAATTGCTTTTGGTGTTTTAGTCATGAAGTCTTTGCACATGCCTATGTCCTGAATGGTGTTGCCTGGGTTTCCTTCTAGGGATTTTATGGTTCTAGGTTTTACCTTTAAGTCTTTAATCCATCTTGAGTTAATTTTTGTATAAGGTGAAAGGAAGGGGCCTAGTCTCATCATTTATTAAATAGAGAATCCTTTCCCCATTGCTTGTTTTTGTCAGGTTTGTCAAAGATCAGATGGTTGTAGATGTGTGGTGTTATTTCTGAGGTCTCTGTTCTGTTCCTTTGGTTTACATATCTCTTTTGTTACCAGTACCATGCTGTTTTGGTTACTGTAGTCAGACAGTCTTACTTGTGAAATGTCTAAAGTTTCAAAGTACTGATAAGATCTATTCTATACAAACTTTTCAAAAATTTGAAAAGGTAGAGTGCAAACTTTATGAAGCTCTGTAATACTAACATCAGAACTAGATAGCAAGCTAATAAAGAAAATAACTATAGAAAAAGTTTAATTTACTTAGATGAAAAAATACTAGCAAATAGTGTGAAATGTTATGATCATGTAGAGTTTAATTAGGCATGCAAGAATAGGTAAAACCTGACAATCTGTCAATATGAAACTATATGTGAAAAGTTCTTATTGACAACCTGTCAATATGAAATTATATGTGAAACTATATCTCAAAAATTATAGCAGAATACTTTTAATAAAATTCAATAAATATAAAAATATCAGGCCCAGAAGTTTTCACTGACGAATTCTACCAAACATTTAAAGAAGAGGTTATATCCATTCATGGCAACTCTTCCAGAAAGTAGAAGCAGATGGAATAATTTTGAAATTATTCTGTGAGGCAAGCATTATCCTAATACTGAAACCAAATAAGGGTGTTGTTACAAGAAAGCAAAACAACAGACCAATCTCTTATGAACATATGTGCAAATATCTTCAACAAAATATTAGCAGATCAAATCCAACATGTACAAAAATAATTATACATGACAAGGCAGCATGTATTACAAGTATAAAAAGATTCAACATTCAAAAATCAACTAAAGAAATTTATCATGTCGACAGGCTAAAGAAGAAAAATCATATGTCAACAGATGCAGAAAAAGAGTTTGATAAATTCCGACATACATTTATGATAAAAATTCTAAGTAAACGAAGAATAGAGAGAAACTTCAGAACCATGATTTTTAAAAGAATTTATAAAAGTCTACAGTTAACATCATACTTAATGGCAGGAAACAATATTTCCACCTTTGGAATAAGGCAAGACATAGCCTCTCTGCAGTCTTAGACAACATTGTAGATAATCCAGTAAAACAAGAAAAGAAAATGTATACCAATTGCAAAGAAAGAAATAAAACTTCTATATTCTCAGATACTATGTAGAAAATGCCACAGAATCAACAACAAAAAACTTCATGGAACTAGTAAGTGACTATAGCAAGATTATAGGATACAAGGTTTAATATACAAAAGTCAATCGTTTTCCTATATAACAGCAGGGAACAACAGAATTTGACACTAAAAACACAGTATCCTTTATATTAGCACCAAAAATTAAAATACTTAAGTGTAATTCGAACCAGATATGCATGACATATATGAGAAAAACAACAAAACTCTAACAAAATAAGTTTATAAAGAACTAAACAAATGGAATGGTATTCCGTATTTTGGATAGGAAGACAATATTGTTAAAGTACCTGTTATTTCCAACTTTATTTTTTAGAGTCATTATACTTGCATTAAAATACAAAGAAGTTATTGTATAGATATTGACAAATTGACTCTAAAGTTTATATGAAAATGTTACAGATCCAGAATAGCTAATACAATAAAAAAAGTGGTAAAACTAATATTACCCCAAGATTTAGGATAAAGCTATCAGTATGAATCAGTACAATGTGATAGTGATGAAAGACTATACAGGTAGATAATGGAATAGAATTATGAGCCCAGGAAGAAATGTACACAAATATAGCAAACTCATCATTGATGGAGGAAAGGCAAGTCAAGGGAGGAAAGACTGTCTTTTCACCAAATGGTGCTAGAATAGATGTAAAATGGTGAAGATAGACCAGATGTTACATGTTTCACAAAATTTAACTCAAAATGGATCGTAGACCTAAATGTGAAATATAACATCGTAAAACTTCTAGAGGATAATATGGGAAAAAATTAGGTTGAATTTGGTGACCTGTATTGGTTGACTGAATTTGGTAATCACTTTTTAGATACAATACCAGAAGCACTATCTACAGAAGAAAAATTTGGTAAGTTGAACTTCATTAAAATTTTAAAATTCTACTCCACGAGGCACTGTTAAGAGAACAAAAATATATACCGGAGACTGGAAGAAAATATTTGCAAAACACATAGCTGATAAGTGAGTGATATTCAAAATGTACAAAGAACTCTTAAAACTCAACAAGAAAAGACCCCACTTAATTAAAAATGAACAAAATATCTAACAGAGACGGCATATAAGCATATTAAAAAAATATGCTCAGTATCATATGCCATTAGAGAATTGCAATTTAAAATAACAATGAGACACCATAATACTAAACACCCCTTAGAATGGCTAAAATCTTTTTTTTTTTTAAATAACAAGACTGAAAATATACAATGCTGGCAAAAAATGTTAAGCAAAATGAATTATCATTCATTGTCAATGGGAATGCAAAATTATACAGCCACTTTAGAAGAGAGTTTGGCAGTTTCTTACAAAGCTATATATAGTCTTACATATGATCCATCAATCATTCTGTTAGGTATTTACCTGAGTTGAAAACATATCCACATCAAAGTCTGCATAAGAGTCTTTATAATACCTTTGTTAATAACTGTCCCAAACTTCAAACAACCAAAATAACTTTCAATAGATAAACAGACTATGGTACATCCAGACAATGGATTTTTTTTTAGCTGTATAGAGAAATTATCAAGCCACCAAAAATTTATGAAACTTAAATGTACATTACTAAATGATAGAAGCCTATCTGTAAAGGCTACTGTATGATTCCAGCTACATGACATTCTGAAAAAGGCAAGACTACACAGACAGTAAAGGATCAATTGTTGCTGGTGATAAAGAGGTATAGGGAGGAATAGACCAAGCAGAGGATTTTAGGACATTTAAACTATTCTGTATGATAATGTAATGTGAACTCATGCCTTTACGCATTTGTCAAGACCCATAGAGCTTTACTACACAAAAAGTTAATCTTAATGTAAACTATGAATTTAGTTAATAATGATGTATTGATATTCATTCATTGTAACACACGTATCACACTAATGTAAGATGTTAATTATGTGTGAAACTGTGAGCAGGGAAAAAGGCACATGGGAAATCTATACTATCTGCTCAATTTTTCCGTAAATTCAAAATTATTCTAAAACTAAGTCTACCAAGTAAGATTCCAATATTAGTTTGTATAAAAACCATAGAATAGGATGGAGAAAGCTGGAACATGGTACTGAATGAGGCAAATAAAATATATCCAGAATTCGACGAGGAATTTACTTCTTGCTGTCAAGATCTACTACAAAGCTCTATCAATTCACACAAGTTGGTAGTGGCACAGGGAAAGGTTAACTGGAACAATTTAATTCATGAAAATTACAGAAACAGACTCATGGACAAATGGAACTTCAATCCCATGAATTAGGAAGCATTGCAAATCAGTGAACAAAGAATGTATTATTCAATGGGGCAGGAAATAATGCTCTTACATGTGGAAAAACATATTAAAATTCTACCTCATACAGAACATATTGAAAGTAATTTCTGATGAATAAAAGAGATATGAGAAAAACAAAGTTTAAAATTTTTGAAAGAAAAAATATAACTATGGCAGTGAAGCATTCCTTGAGTAAGACTCAAAAGTCTCCAACCCTCAAATAATATTTGTAGTAATTTGGCTATATTAACAAATGTTTTCCTGAAGGATACAATAAAACTTAATAGAAAAACTGCAGACTAAGAGAAAATAATTACAACACTATATTTGACAAAGGGCTAGTGTACAATGTTTCCTAATTAATATGAGAAACTCAACAACAGAATAGAAAAATGAGAAAAATATGTAACAAAATCTGAGTGACTTTTTATGAATAAATGTTCAATCATTATTTAGAACATTTGGAAAATGCAAAATAAAACTATACTATTTTGCACTCACTAGAAAGGCAAAAGTGAAAATATTTGCTAACACTAAGCTTTGGTAGAATTATGGAGAAACACAGATTTCTAAACCATGATAATGGGAGTATAACTGGTACAATTTGGTAAATAATTTGATAATATCTAGTAAATTTTAAAAATGCACTTTTTACTCAAAAATTCCACTTGAAGCTAAAAAGTTACTATGTTGTTATTGTTATGTTCTTGTTAATATGTATGGTTTTGTGTGTCCAATATAGAACTCTAAAAATTCTATTTGTTGTAAAAGTTATATTTTATTTTGACTTTGTTTCAGGACATTCACCCAGCAAACAAAGCATTGGTCATTGGAGAGAAACACGTATTTCAAGCATGGCCTTCAGTCTATTCAGAAATATAACTATTCAATTGTATTATTATAGTTCTTCAAATAGAAGATAATAGAAATGATTTCTTTTAACTTACTAGTGAAGATCAAACTTATCTAACTCTTTATTTGGTTTGTTTTTCTCTCAAAAGAGAAAATGGTTTTGAAGGACAAATCATATTTGATACTTTTTGAGAATTCTGGTTCACAGACAAATGTCCCACTGGTATTTCCATCATTCACAACAAGCTCGCTCCGTTTTACCTTTTGTGTGGGCTCTGACAATATAATGATTTTCTAAGCCTTTTATTTCTGATGTTGAGCAAGAATCCTGGTGAGGCTGTCAGGATTTTAAATGAAAGTGAAAAGGAATTATACACCATGATGCCAGCAAATGAAAGGCAAATGTATAATTTGAAGTGTTAAATTTTAGAGAAACTAAAAGGAATTTGCTAATTTTAAGAACGTTTACTAGGAATTTATGAGAAAAAGACCTAAGTCAATATATTTCTAACAGCTTGATCATAAATATAACTTATCAATTCTTATATTGATGCAGTAATAACCAATGTTTTTTACACCAACTTTAGGCACTGCAGACATTACTAAAATAGATTTTTTGATTACTATAGTCTTTATATCAAAATACACTTACTTTGTTAACATTATGTTGTGAGAGTACATTACTCGACTTAGTATAAAAATAAGGAATAAATGTATTTTGAAAATTTCATTAATTATATGAGTTAAAAAATATATTTATGAAAGATACTAATCCAAAGTGAATATTCAAATGTGATATTTGATATTTATTTCCTCTTATTACATTATTTCTATTATATGTCTGACTTTCAGGCAGAGAATTAAAAAAAATTCAGTTTAAATATTTTTGGCATCTTAAAATAAAACTTCATTAAAGTTCACTGAAACAAGTTTACAATTGCTTAAATAATACATATTGTGTTTTAACTGTAAGTAACGTGTTCAAGTGTAAGTTCATTTGCTTGACACATAACATTGTCTTACCTTTTCATACTGTAAGCAAACTTCTGAAAATAAATATCCAAGCTAAGAAGAGATACCATTTTCCTTGAAGTATTATTTGTATTTCCCCTTGAGAGGTTTAATTAGGCTAAAATTTATGGTGTTACGAAATTTTTCAAAAACACTTCAGTTAAATTTTGGGTTTAAGGAATAAATTCAACAGAAATTCCTCTTTAAATTATTGTGAAAAATACTTTCCTTAAATTCTAAATAATATTTATTTATTATCCTGATAAGATGCAAAGATATACATTTTGAATGTTACATGCAATTCATATTAATTCATTTTTAAGGTTATATTTGGAAACTTTCTAATATTAGTACTCTAAAGCAAAACAATCTATTTCAAAATAATTTTTTCTTTCATGTTCTTAAAGGCAAATAACTGTTTTAGGTATTAGTTATTCATATTTTGTCTCATTTATTTATTTTCTTCTCATGTGTTTTAATTCTTATTGGGAAAGGGCCTAGCAGAGCAACTTGAATAGTCTAATGTTATAAAGCTGAAAAGAGAGTAGAAAAATGTTATAATTGCTTCTAGGTTAGCAATTATTAATGACATTTATTTTTAGGATTAAATTTATAAAATTCTTTTATATGAATACTGATGTTATATTTCATTGAGAATTGACTATGTGTCAAGCACTCCGGTAAGTAGTTTACCCAGAATATTTTACTTAGCCCTCAAATGACCCTACACATCATTAGGTACTGCTATGATTCCTATTTTATGAAAGCAAGACTGAACTTTAGATAATAGGAAATCACATAACTATTACAGCAAAGCTAGTAAGTGGTACAGCCACTATAGCATATTATCCCTGTCTCTCTCCCCCTCTCTCTGTCTCCATCTATCTACTGATTTTCTGTCTGTTTGATCTGTTTATTACTGATAAAAGAAACTTTGAAGACTCCAACTGTAACAAATTTGTCTATTTCTCCTTTTAGTTCTGTCAATTATACTTAAGAATTTTTCGTGGTTTCCCTAGAGTTTACAATATACTTTTTAAATTAACATAAGTCCACCTTTAAATAACACTATATTGCCTCATGTGTCTACCTTATACCAGAGTGTTACCAATTCTACCATTCCACTCTTTGTGATATTTTTCTCATGTGCTTCACTTATCTATTGACTATAGTCATACAATTCATCATTACTACTATTACTTTAAGCAAATGGCAATATTTTAGGTCAATAAAGAATATGAAAAATAAGAGATTTTATTTTTCATTTATTCCTTATCCAATACTCTTCCTTTCTTTATGAGAATCCAAATTTCAGACCTATATTATTTTCTTCTCCCTCAGGAACTTCTTTGAACATTGCTTGCAAGGCACATCTGCTGGTGATAAATACCTCAATTTTTGTTTTCAAAAAATATTTATTTTTTCTTTCATTTTAAAAGACAACTTTACTGCTTATTGAATTCTAGATTTTTTTTTCAATATTTTAAGTACTTCATATCATTCTCTTCTTACTTGCCTGGTTTCAGATGAGGGGCCTATAGAGGAACAGTATAAGGTGCCTTTGTAGGAACAGTGTAACAATTACCGAAGAGTTCTCATCTGAAACTCATCTTATCGCCCCACTGCAAACTGGGTTCTGTCAAGATTTTTCCTCTTCTCTGGTTTTATACAATTTGAATATGATATGGCTAGGTTTGGTATTTATCTTGTTTTGTGTTCTGAGTTCTGTGGATTTGTGTTTAATGTCTGTCATTAATTTTTGAAAATTCTTGACCATTGTTACTATAAGAATTCAAGTATTTTCTCTACTCCTTTCTCTTTTACTCTTCTCCTCTGATATTTAAATTAGATGTATTTTATAACTGTTTATACAGTTCCACATTTCTTTGTTTTGTTTGTTTGTTTTGTTTTTCTTGAGACAGGATCTCGCTTTGTCACCCAGGCTAGAGTACAGTGGTACAATCATAGCTTACTGCAGCCTTGAACTCTTGAGCTCAAGAGGTCCTCCCTCCTCAGCCTCAAGAGTAGCTAAGACAACAGGCATGCACCACCATGCTGAGCTAATTTATTTTTTATTTATTTATATTTTTTGTAGAGACGTGGTCTTGCTATGTTGTCTAGGCTGTTATTGAACTTCTGGCCTCAAGTGATTCTCCTGTCTCAGACTCTCAAAATGCTGGGATTACAGGCATGAACAATTGTGTCCCACCTCACATTTCTTGTATGTTCTGTTTTGTTTTGTTCATTCTTTTTTCCCTTTGCATTTTATAATCTTCAGGTTATATATCTGTGTTTTAGTGAGTCTGTGTATCTGGGCTGTGACCTTCTAAGTATTCTTCCAATGGTACCATTTTCTTTTCCCTCGTTCCTGCTTGCTTCCCTATGTGTATTATTTTCAAAGTATACCCTTCAAGCCCTGACCCCTGTTAATACCGCCACACCCCACCCCCAGCCTCCCTGTAACTTAGATGAAATAGGAGGGCTAGAAGAAGTGGTGAGAGGAATAAGGCTCTGGCAAAGTATTTTTTCTATAGAGTTAGACTTTGATATGGAGAAGGTTCTGGACATGTTTCACAGTGGTTTCTCTTCCCCTGCCATTGCCTGCCCCTCTCCCTCCCAACCTCCACCACCCAACAGAACCAGCCCAGAAACCTCCTTTTGATCTTCACAGTGAGAACTCAAGTTTGTAGGTCTCCCAAGACTGTAGCTCCCAGAAGTTTTTGCACTCTACATTCAGTGTCTAGCAATTTGTAAAAATTACAATGAAAGTATTTTACCAATGTATGATCCCAGCTTCTGTTCCATGTACATAGATCTTGGTTGTGTCTCTTTAGATTTACCTGTCCTTCCAGATTTTAGTGTGAATGTTTTCCCTGCAACCTCAACTTACTATTTTATCCAAGTAATGGATTTTCAGCTTATCTGGGTTTCTTCTTCCTTCTTCCTTCGTCCTTCTTTCTTCTTTCTTCTTCTTCTTGTTTTTTTAAGACGTCAGTTACAACTTGCATTCTCCTTCTATATCGGAGATGAAAGTGAAAATCCAAGCGCAATCAAAGACTCGGATAAAAGACATTAATTTAGAATCTTGCACCACAGTTATAGAATGTCACTGGTGGGCTTAAAAAGTCAAATCTTATGCAAATCAAAGACGTTTTTTGCTATAATCTTATTTCTTCTCATTTTACCGTCTTTACTGTATGTTGGATCATCTGGCATAAAATCAACTACTTGTAGCTTTTGTGTTTCCTTGGTCTATAGAAATACATATATATCTTCCCATTAATGCCAATTAGGAGTTGGTGCAAAAGTTATTGCGGTTTTTGCATTGTTGAGATTTGCTGTTTGATATTGGAATACGCTCTTAAATAAATGTGGTTATGTTATACTGTTACTGGTGGAGGGTGTCCAGGTTCTTGGCATCTTAAAGAATTGGACAAAATGCACAAACAAAGCAAAAAAAGAATGAAGCAACAAAAACAGAAAGTTATTGAAAATGATAATACACTCCACACTGTGGGGGCAGGTCCAACCATATGGGTTCAAGGGCTACATTACACAGATACCCTCTAGAGGATTTCACTGGTTACTAGAGGATTTCACTGGTTACACCCTATGTAAATGAAGAAGATAAAGTAAAGTTACAAAGTCATTTACTCAGTGTATGCTCTACGGAGAAGATATTTCCTGTCATAGCTAAAGTGTGAATCTTCCTTGCATTCCCAGTCTCCAGAGACCATATTTTCCTACCTCATTTCCCCCTGAGAGATGTAATCCCTATAAATCTTTTCAGGAGGCAGTGGGACCGATGGCCTTTCCTCTGTAACTGCTTCATGCTGGCTAACCTATTGGGTATCACAGAATTCTCACCCTGCTCTGTTTAGTGGAGGCAGGGTAGCTTCTTGAAGGCCAGGGTGGTGTTTTCACTTGGAACTAGCTGGAACCTTTGTTGCATGATCATCTGAAGCTTGATGGTCTCCAGGTGAAAGGAAATGAATTTGGTTAAAAGATTTAATGGAAACTTCAAGGAATGCATACCTATTGTTATAAACTTTTGGTTTCACAAAAGAAATCGCACTTGAATATGAAATTTTCTTTTTAATTCTCAGCAAAGCAATGTACTTCTATAGAAGGGTGTGCCCTTACAGCTGGAGCAATGGTGAGCGCACACTTGGACAAAGGAGGGGAAGGGGTTCTTATTCCTGAGGCACCTGGCCCCTGCTGCTGTGTTGTTCCCCTATTGGCTAGGGTTAGACTGCACAGGCTAAACTAATTCCAATTGGCTAATTTGAAGAGAAGGACAGGATGAGTGGTTTGGCGGGAGTCAGGGTGAGCAGATAAGGGTGGAGCAGGTGATCAGAATGAGTCAGGGCGGAGCCAGTAATTGGAATGAGTCAGGGTAGAGCAGGTGATCGAAAAAGTTTGCTTTACGAGGAAGTTTAAAAGTAAGAGGCAAAGAATTGAACATACTACATGTTGATTCTTTGTAGAGAAATTTAGAACTCATATCTGATAATTCTCTCCTCTTGCATTTTCCTTACAGCTCTTTCTCTTCAAACTTCTTTAACATGTCCTGGCTTAGCTGTTCTCCTTGATTTTCCAAAAGAAGAATCTTCTCTAGGTAAGGTGGAGGATAGTTAAGGGAGGTTTTAATAAGTGCCATTTCTATGAGCCTCTGCACCAACCCATGGATGCATGGTATGACACAGCACCTGACAAGAATAATTACACCCATTACAGCTGTGAGGGTGGTAAGCATTGAGGCTATTACACTTTTCCATTTACCGAACCACTTTTCTAGCCATCCTGTAAAGGGGTCATTTACCCGTGAGTTGTTGGATAACTCATTGGACAGAGCAGTCAGACCTTACAATGCGTTTGTTATACTTCCATCAGGGGCAGTGTTGTTTGGGATGAAGGTACAACACTGAGTTTTAATCATGACACAAATGCCTCCTCTTTCTGCTAATATCATGTCTAAGGCTATCCTATTTTCCCAAGCCATCTGGCTAGCAGCCCCTAATTGCTGAGCTATTCCTTTAACAACAGCTATACATCTACCACAACCAAAAGCAATTTATTAACTACACAAAGCATCTCAAGTATAGTTAATAAATTGCTATTGGTTGTAGTAGATGTAGTTTATCCAATTTACATTTTTATTAATTGTCACCCACCAAAATATTGACTCAAATTCTGCAGCTATTTGATTTCGGGCTTTAAATTGATCTGGTATTACCCATGGGACTCCAATTCCATTTAAATAGATGTGAGAGTCAAAAGACCCATTAGGGGCTTCTCTTGCTTTACAATGTCTTATTTTCCTTCCCCTGGTTGATGAAATGCCAGGTTGAAAGGGATAGCCAACTGGACTAAAGCACAAGTGCCACTCCAGTTATTCAGCAGAGTGTCCAGTAAAGGTCCACCACAATACCACCACACATCTGCTCAGGGATGAACAAGGGCTGACTGATTGATAAGCGCTTGAGAATTCTTAAGCTCAGTGCATCCCTTCATGTTTCCAAGGAACAGTAAGTTTCCTCCTGGTTGTGAGAGACACGAAGTGAACTTAGTGTTGGGAGATGGAAGCTGGATGGCCCTCTGGGGCTGACCCGCAAGGTGCCAGACTTCGGGATATAGCAGAGAGAGAGCTTGGCACGACTTGTTACTCCAGGCTGTAGAATCCTGGAAAAGAACTACCATGCAGCCCACGCCCAGTTGACTGGAGGACCACCCTAGTGGAGAAGGGACAATCTGGGCCTCTGGCCTGCCATGAGCACAAGCATAACAATTCCTTTTGTTTAACGTGTAGATGGAATATTTGATCCATTCCAACCAGGCATTTGCATCTTGGTATCCTGTCTTAATTGCCAAAGTTTGTTTTAAGTCTTTCACTTCTATGATAGCTATCTTGGTCTTAACATTGGATGGAGGAGGAGCAATTGTTCCGTTGTGAGAGGTTTTGGAAGAATGCTTAGAGGAAGGTGCAGGCAGCGGGGGATCAAGTAAACACATTTCAAAGCATCCAATAGGGTCTGTCCCTGAAACCTCAGCCCCTATACCATAAAACCGGCTTAAAGAAGGGAAGTGGCCTAGAAAAGGGGAAGAACTTTGAGGATTTGTGATAATAACCTGTGTAGAATTGTACTGGTTTAGCTGAGAGTTGCGGGGGAGGGGCTGTCTTTCTGGTAAAATGAATGTATGGTTTTAGGAAATTACAAAAACCAGTTGGGGCAGTCCATTCTTGCTCTTTAGTGGTCCACAGAAGGTTTGACCAACTACAGCATAAAAGCTCTACATCAGGGCAGCAAGATTCCTGGTTGACACTGGGATCTTTATCGAAATCTTCCTGGATTAAATGGTCCCAATTCACTAATGCCCAGTCTGAGGAGAGTCGGGGGTACAGAGGTACTTTTATTAAGTAGAGAGCTGTCTTTGACTTGGCAAGTCCCCACAGGGTATAACAAGGCAAGTATCAAATGCAATAGTTTGAGGCAAAATAGACTTGGTTATGTTAATAACTAGATGGTCAGCAATAGAGCAAGGAAAGAAGAAAGAGTAATAGAATAGATGAAAGAGAGTTAAATTTTTCTTAGCTTTAGTTTGGTAGGGTTTTCCCCTGGGACTATGGCCCATGACTCTGAAAGGGGCAGCACTTTCTTGACTTGGCTGTGATGAGTCCATCCCCTTTCCATTGTACAAACAGCAGTCTTGGTGGTTAGCAGCCCAACGTAGGGTCCTTCCCAGGCTGGCTCAAATTTTCCTTCTTTCTACCCTCTGATGAGAACATGATCTTCAGACTGGTGCTGGTTTACCGGAAATTCTAGGGTCAGTACCTGTGCCAAAAGACTTCTAATTTTGAGGGAAAGGAAAGTGGAAGATAAACCAAGTATATAATTTCTAAGAAATTGATATTTTTTTTAAAAATGTGGGGACATCAGCAGTGGACTTTCTAGTCCGTGTGCCTTCTTACTGAGAAATTTTCTTTAGCATCTATTTTCATTAGCTTTTATGCCAAAGAAAGCCAAAGACCATTTTATATTTGACAATGCTTCCTGTATGATTTTTATACCAAATAAGCTAAATTTCACTTTATATTAGTGTGTTACTAATGTTAAACTCAATTTTAATAAAACCTTGCAGACATATTTATCCAATTTTAATGTCTAACCATAAGGTAAGATTTTTATAGACTCTTTTTAACTTTTTATAATTTTTGTTAAAGAGCAGGTTAGTGCTTCAAGAAAAACCTGTTTTGCTTTTATTTTGATGTCCAGTTCACAGAAAGACTGGACGACACCCCTTTAACTGTAGCCAATGGGTTTACACACAGAATTTCATTTACAATTAACATTTTAAAGCTTGCTTAAGCCTTTAAAACAATTTTTTTTAACCTTTTAATTGTAGGTAAAAATCCACATTCTTATGCCTCCTTAAAATCCTTTTTCCAAAAGTATATTTTACTTTTCTTCCACATCTTGCACATAAACTGTTTCTTCAATAGTTTTGCCATCAGGAGGCCTAATTACTTTTAAATTATACAACATTTCTTGCATAAATCCCCTTTATCACTTTTTCATGACTTTAACAATCTTTGACATGCCTCAACCTTCTGACTTGTTGCAAACATCCCTTTCTTTAAACAACCAGTTAATTTATTTTAGGGCAAGAATTTACCATATAATAATCTTTTTATATAAATTATTCCCCTCCCCCCACATTTTTTCCCCATTCTTCTCCAAAGAGAACTTCCTTCATGCCTGTGGACTAGACTGCCTAAGGTCACAAGATTAGAAGTTAGGATAATACATGTTACACTGTTAACTTTTCGCAAACTTTACTTTTGTTGAAAACCTTGTAAGTCTGGGATTTCAATTTTTCTTTGCTATTTATAAGACCTCATTTAGTCCAAATTAACTTAGAAATGGTATAGATGGTTCCTTCCTGGTTCTGTAAGTACTTTAAGGCTTGGCTGAATGCAAACAGCTCACATGTTTGAGCAGAACAATTATTAGGCAATTTTCCTAACTCTGCTTCTACAAGAGTTTCCCTATCAATTACTGCATACACATTGTACCTTTTTACCTCAGTCACCCAGGAGGAACCATCTATTGTTCTGTCCTGAAGGGAGTTCCTCCTAGGTCTGGTTGGACCTTTGTATAGTAGTTAATTCAGATTTAGATACACTGGTAGGAAACCTGCTGGGTTAAGGGAATTTTTAGGGGTTAATTTTGAATTATTTTTTTTTTTTTTTTTTTTTTTTTTTACAGAATAGCCTCATACTTTCTTCTGTTAGCAAAGCAGTTGTTGCTACAGAATGAATGTGTTTGGGCCATCCGCAGGTTACTGGGTTAAGGATTTTTGATTAGGAAGGCTTCGGGTTGTCAGTGGCCTCAGTGCTCTCGGGCTATGCCCTTGTTTACGCTGACAACAAGGTGGTATTGGAGTGTTAGAGGGTTATGGAGAAGACCTTTAATTATCAATTATAGGTTTTAAATTTACCCTGGCTTTTAGAGGAATAGGGTACACTGTTTTCTCTTTACTCCTTCTATGTCTTTCTTTCTCTCTTTCTTTCTCTGTTTGATTTTCTGTCTCTCTCTTCCTCTGTCTCTCTTTGACTCCCTCTTTGTCTCTGTCTCTTCCTCTCTCTCTCTGCCTCTCTCTTTCTCCCTCTTTGACTCTGTCTCTTTCTCTCTCTCTCCCTTTCCTCTCTGCTGATCTATCCCTGCCTCTACCAGCTGCTTACGCTGCTGTTTTCCCCTCTCTTTCCCCTTCCCCTAGAGGAGGGACCAGCGGGAGTGGAGATACTTTCTTCTCCCAGGAAGAAAAGGGGGGCTTTGTGTGAGGGTCAACCCCTCAAACTAGGGATGTCTTGCCTTGTCTTCCCTGGAAGGCTTAGCCCTTCAAACCAGGGGTGTCTTGTCTTACCTGCCCTGGAAGGCTCAACCTCTCAAACCAGGGGTGTCTTTCTTGTCTTGCCTGTCCTGGAAGTTTGACCTGTTTCCCCCCTTTCCCTCTCTTAAGGTCCTTTGCACACTTCTCACTCATGGAAAGAACACATTCACTTCATCCAGCAGTAGGACTTGTCACCATCCATGTGAACAACACTGCAAGCAGGGTTGTTTGTGATCATTCACACACCTCCACACACACATTCAGCCCTCCAGAATTTGGCCACCAAGGAAGTACTTTACTGGCTCCTGTGGCTTCTCCTTTCTTGGTCTGTTCCCAGAGTTGTTGCTGCAGTATGTGAGGATCCTTTACCCTTTGTTGCTGGCCAGTTTCTTTTTGCATTGCTGAGAGCGCGGGTTATGCCTCACACTAGGTAGGTCCTGATTTCTCACCCCTGAGGCCACCATAAGGAGGTGGGGCATGCCTCCTCAAGAGAGAAGCAGAGGCCACCCCCAGAGGGGAAATGTAATCCCGGATGAGCCCCCAAATTCTTATAAATAAAGTTTTGGTGCTGCAAAAGAAATAGAACTCAAATATAAAATTTTCTTTTTAATTCTCAGCAAGGCAATGTACTTCTATAGAAGCGTGCACCCTTACAGGTGGAGCAATGGTGAGCACACACTTGGAAAAGGGAGGGGAAGGGCTTCTTATCCCTGGGACGAATGTGGCCCCTGCTGCTGTGTCATTCCCCTATTGGCTAGAATTAGACAGCACAGGGTAAACTAATTCGATTGGCTAATTTAAAGACAGTGATGGGGTGAGTGGTTTGGTGAGAGTCATAGTGGAGCAGATAAAGGTGGAGCAGGTGCTCAGAATGAGTCAGGGTGGAGCCAGTAATTGGAATGAGTCAGGGTGGAGCAGGTGATCAAAAAAGGTTGCTTTATGAGGAAGTTATGTTTAAAAGTAGAAGGCAAAGAACCGAACATAGTGACATATTGATTCTTTGAAGGGAAATTTAGAACTCATATCTAATACTATGTTCAGGAATGTTTGTTATAAAGATTTGCAGGAGGAAAAAAGAAAACCTGGTCTGTTCTAGAATTTATGTGTTTCCTTAAAGTCTTAGCAGAAGCAACTCTATTTTTGGTTTGGTTTGGTCTGTTGGGGCCTAGTACATGAGCTTAGTCTAAAACCATGGTGTCCCAGGATGTTGTTTAAAAAAATTCCCCCTTTTTGCTCAGGCTCTTACTTAGGTGAGAGTGTGACCAAAATGTAGGGCCTTAGCACCACTCTCAGTTACCAGCATTTTGAGTTTCCAGTCTCAGCATGTTATTATATGTTATGGTGTCCTCATGGTTGCCCATTTATTTCAGCTCTTGTCATTCCATTTGAAGAGAGAACATTTGGCTTTCTAGAGATGGCTGCATGCAAGCATTTAAAGCCTTGAGAGAATATAGAGCACCAGGGAGACTATTATTATGACTATTGGGAGAATAATAGCAAGAGTTCAGAGTAGGCTTCTTACCCAAGGTCTCCATCAACCAAACATTCTAAAATCAAATAGATCAATGAATGAGCTAGATAGAGTTTCCTCACTTAAGTAAGCAGTCTCTTTGTTAATCCCCTACCACTGAATTTCTATAATCTTCACTTGATGTGTTTCTCCATAGGCCACAAGTGCCAGCAACTGCACAGACACTCTTCTGTTCAGCCAATTCTATCATAACTTTCACAAAAGAATTCAAAGTTTGTTGTGTAACTGTAGCCTTTACAGTAGAATTTGCTATAGAGCCTATCACGGAGGATACATTTCTATTCATTGCTTCTTTTACTCTAAACCATTGAAAAAGAACCTAACAAATGATTCCCTCCTAGAAGAGTGGAGGTCTCCTGGCAATGTTCTCTTTAACCCATGATGAGGGTTAAAAGGAATGAATCAATTGTTTTGTTTCTGACAGATTATGAAGCAATGTATGTACCATAGTTTACAAATGTTGGAGAAAGTAGAAGAAAAAGTAGAGAGAGAGAAATATGACTCAAATTCTGTTTCTGAGAGCATACTTGACACACTTAAAGTATCAAGAAGCTTAAAATCCAAAAAATTAGTTTAAGGTTTAAAGGCTAGAGTGCTCCATTAATTCCTGTGGGCTTCAGAAAGGTAGCTTAGGAATTCCAGAAAAATGAAACAAATGATGGCTTGCTAGAAATGCACAGAGAACAAAAAAGTATTCACAGAGCAAAATAAGAGCCTTAACTGTATATTTTTTAAAAAATTGCCAAACTGCCAACGCATTTATTTTTACAATACTTCTTATTTTACTTGAATTAAAAGTAAGAGCTTTAACTATGAAAATGTTAATTAGCCAAATGTCTACAATTCTATGTCAGCTTTAAAAAAATATTTTATTATTTAAACTTTTTCCACATCTTTCTCTCCTACTTAATGGTTCCTTACTACATTCTTTCATAAATAATCCTTTTATCTGCAATTTGAACTATCTTTTGGCTAACTTCTGAATTAGACAAAATTATTTTTCTTTTCACTAATAACATTACCCTTTCTGGCATATTTTGTATACAGAATTACGTGTTGACTAAAATTCTCATTGTTAGTAACCTAAAACTTCAGTAAAACCCTAAAAAGCAAGAAATCCTGAACTATCAGATATGGGCATTTATAGATAAGAAAAATTCCACGATTTTAGAAACAAACATATCACAACTCTTTCTTAATTGGAAAAGACCCAGATAGTAAATGAGCATTAAAAATAACTTTAAGATTTTAATTTAAAAGACCAGAGAATGATAGACGTTGAGTTCTTTGCCAACTTCTCCTGTAGTTGTAAAAGGATCAGCTTTGATGATTGCTCTCAGTTGGTCATAGTCAGCTTCTGATGGCTGACCACTACACTCCTCATCATCAAAGCTGATCTTCTTACAACTACAGGAGAAATTGCCAAAGAACTCAATGTCGACCACTCTGTGGTCTTTTAACATTTGAAGCAAATTGGAAAGGTAAAAAAGCTTGGTAAGTGGGTGCTTCATGAGCTGAGCAAAAATTTTAAAAAATTGCAGTTTGGAAGTATCATCTTCTCTTATTCTATGCAACAACAATGAACCATTTATTGATCGAATTGTGATGTGCAATGGAAAGTGGATTTTATACAACTGGTGATAACCAGCTCAGGGGTTGAACTGATAAGAAGTTCCAAAGTACTCCCCAAAGCCAAACTTGCACTAAAAAAAGGTCATGGTCACTGTTTGGTGGTCCGCTACTGGTCTGATCCACTACAGCTTTCTGAATCCAGGTAAAACCATTACACCTGGGAAGTATGCTCAGCAAATTGATGAGATGCACCAAAAACTGCAATGTCTGAAGCCGGCATTGGTCAATAGAAAGGGCCAAATTCTTCTCCACAATACCCAACCACACAGTGCACAACCAATGCCTCAAAAGTTGAATGAATTGGGCTACAAAGTTTTGCCTCATCCATTATATTCACCTGAACTCTCACCAACCGACTATCACTTCTTCAAGCATCTCAACAAGTTTTTGCAGGGAAAATGCTCCCACAACCAGCAGGATGCAGAAAATGCTTCCCAAGAGTTCATCAAATCCCAAAGCTGGATTTTTATGCTACAGGAGTAAACAAGTTTACTCTTGTTTTTGGCAAAAATGTGTTGACTGTAATGGTTCCTATTTTGATTAGTAAAGATGTGTTTGAACCTAGTTCTTATATAATGATTTAAAATTCATGGTCCAAAACTGAAAATACTTTTGCACCAACCTATAGGAATAGGAAGCCAACTGAAGTTTAGAGAATTGAATTTAAGAAACTCTGAGTATGACTTATCCATATACATCCATATCTATATGTATATGTTGTAAGCCTAATTCTCCACCCACAAAATTAATGTATTCAAGGTTGCCTGAAGAACATTTTACACTTTCTCATTTTTCTATTCCATTCCACCTAAGTCATTTAGGAGACTCTCTTGAATATTTACTACCACTTAAATATTTTCTTCAAGTCACTGTGCTTTTGAGCTCAACTTTCTCAGTAGGTATTCAGAGCTGTGTAGAGCTGTGATGGATTGAAGCACTCAGATAGAAGGGAATTTTTTATTTCACTAAAATATGTAATTCAATCTTTCTATAATATAATGTGAGTGAAGCTCATGAATACATTCTAGTTCTGAACAAAAGGACAATACCAAAGTTGATAATTTAATATTACATCAAATAATTTGGTGGTAAAATGACCATGTATTTTTGTCTGTGCTTTCATATGCAAAGATGTTGAGGCCTTTTCACATCTCACTGTGATTTCTGCAGAAGTAACCCAAACCTTTTCTGTTCTCCAGTAGTAGATATTTTAGTTTTCCACTACTGCAGTATATAAAATTTTTAGAGTTGATTTGAATATTAATGTATTAATGTAGGATATAGTAATGACAATTATAAGAGTAACATCTTAAAACATCAGCATTTAATTTAACTCAATGTTATTAAAATCTCAAAGAAAAATGTCCAGATTTTATTTTTGAGAAAGAATAAGACAAAGAATTTATTTTCTTTTTGTCAAAAGTAAATTTTTCAATTTATCTTAATGTGACAGTTTTGCTAGACAAAAAGCTTCTCCAGGCTAAGAAGCAAGATACGCTATGTACTGATTCTTTTCATTAAATAAATATTATTATTCTTACTAACTCCAATTAACAGAAAGTCAACTGAGGTTTCGAGAGTTTAAGAAACTCTGAGGGTGGAACTCTGGCATCATCCATGACTGTTTCCAGCCATATGGGATAAGTCACTTTTTAGCAAGTGAGAATCAGAACAGGTAAAGGGAAGAGACAGAGAAACAGGAGAATACATGCAGGAACCTGATTTGGTGAGCTTCCCTCTTGCTTTGTCCATGGTTTGGTTAAGCTATATAATTTGTGTGTAACATATAAGCATACTGGCAAGAATCTAATTTCAGTCACTGCAACATAGAGGCCCTAAATATTCATGGATGAAGCAAATAAAAGTTTGTTTCCTGACTGGCTCTGCTCTAAGGGACCCCTTCAATGATAAAGAGGTGGAAATATAAAAGAAAAGTAGATTCAGATATTTGGGGCTGTATGAGTCTGAGTAAAACAGATTTTAAGTTTTGCAGACTTTAGACACATACTCATGATGGTGAGTAGGGGCTTAACTCTCCAACGCAGAAAACTGAGGCTCTGAGAAGTGAAATAAGATGCCGAAGGTTGTACTCTCCCCATTGCAAGCATGTAGACAAAAGGTAATCAAAACAGGTTATTCTGACCCTAAGAACCCCCTAATAAGCTTTATATTCTCACAGTGAACTGAACCATTGAACAATTAGTTCAATTTTGAAATGGGAAGAAAGATAGCATTATAGGCAAGGTTAACGGTATAAAAAATAATTGTAACAGTCATATTTTCCACACCTCAGTGACTTTTTTAGACATGCGGCCTACAGAATCTGGTACAATTCCAGTTCCAAAGTAGCAAAAAGCATAGTAGGAACATTTGCAGTTTGAGACAAAAATTGTTTAAATTAGGTAACATCATTAAAAAAGCATGCTTTGCCCTGAAGCTGTGTTAAATTATAGTGCTTGATGGTAGTTCATGAATCCATCTACTCACATATTCTAGGTCAGGTGCATATTTCAGGACCTGCTACATATTTTATTCTGCCTGTTTATAAAATAAGAAAATGCCAAACATATCATTTAAAAGGCTTTCATTGCCTTGCAGAAGTAAACTTAAGATTCTCTGGAGGGGAGCTACAACATAAATCAGTATTTCTGAAATACCGTAGCATTGTTTGAAGACCAAGAATAGCTTCGAGCCCTGGCACAGCTCTGATTTACAAATTAATAATTTCATTTTCTAGAAATAAAGTGGAATTCTTGTTTAAAGGCTAAGATATTCCCGTTTTCTCTGGATATCAGTAATAATTTAAATTCATGATTCTGTATTATTCATGCAGCTCAATTTTTTGTTGTTGTTGTTGTTGTTGTTGTTTTGTTCTTTTGAGACAATGCCTCACTCTTTTGCCCAGGCTGGAGTGCAATAGAACAATCTTGGATGCAACCTCTGCCTCCCAGATTCAAGCATTTCTCCTGACTCAGCCTCCCAAGTAACTGAGATTACAGGTGCTCGCCACCACGCCCGGCTAATTTTTGTATTTTTAGTAGAGACGGAGTTTCTCCACTTCGTTCAGGCTGGTCTGGAACTCCTGACTTCAGGTGATCCACCCACCTCGGTCTCCCAAAGTGCTGGGATTACAGGCATGAGCCACTGCTCTCAGCCATGTGGCCCAATTTAATAACTGTTTTTATGTTCAATGTTAATGAAGGGTATGCCTTAAGGGTACCCTGAGCTTTGCAACAAACAGATGCTAGAAGTAACTACCTAGTGTGCTCCCCATATGAATCAAAGCCTAAAATATATATTTTTAGTAATTTGAGCACGAAAAAAGAGAATATTTTTCTTGAAATAAGGAAAATCTTAGAAAAATTCAAACTTTCAAAGCAAGTATATAAAAAGGTTATTGCTTACAAAAGGAGTTTCATCTTTATAGTGGGAGTCATATTTTAGAAGTTGAGGTATGTTTATAGTGGATTTCTTCAATTATGGCATAACGTGTTTATCATAGAGAAACAGTGTTTTAGAAAATAATACTAACTAGGAAAATACTCAACTGGGAAAAATATTAAAGCTTTTAGACATGCCATATTATTCAGTAAGAAAATATGGCACCTTAGGATGCAATGTAAGTGCAAACTGTCATTTTAGATATAACACCAAAATCGCTATATAAAGAGTAGGGGATGTGAATAGAGGTATTACACATCTATTTTATAAAGAGAGAACTCCTTTATAAAATTATGCTTATAGAACATTTAAATGATAACAGTGATTTTTATTTATATGAATTTGGTATTTACTTCAGCCTTTTAGATAGATAATATATGCCTGTATTAATGGGTCTCTCATTAAAGTTATGCAATTTTCACTGTTGCTATACTCTTTCCTCATTTAACTATTTAAAAAGTTAATGAGGTATCTTTGAAGGAACATGATATTAAAACTACTATTGATAGATTAGATTTTACTTGGAATATGCTACTTATTTGCAAGAAGAAACTGGTTTTTAGAAATAATTTTGAAAACTCTTTTTAGCTGTTCTCAAATATAAAGAATATCTGCTTAAGATTATATTCTGATGAAGGTGAAAGTAGTTAAGGAGTAGTTATGTGAAAGATTTCTGGTAACTTTCCAAAGGTTGTGAATTTGGCAATGTTAAATTTAGTTTAAAATTTAAATTTAACACAGCTTAATTAAGCAGAATACTAATAATAACATAATAAGATTTGAGAATCAGGTAGCCCCTAGAATCAAAGCAGATTCAGAGAGACTCCAAGGATGCCATGTGGTCAGAGCAAATTTATATACAGAAAAATGATAGTGTTGCACAGAAAATGGAAGTGAGGTACAAAAACAGCCAGATTGTTTATAGCTCAGCATTTGCCTTATTTGACCATGGTTTGAACAGTTGGCTCTCTGTCAGTGGTTAAAGTATGGCTGCTGGGATAGAAGCATCCTCCTCAGTTAGGAGTATGCCTATCTACTAAATTAGGTTACAGTTCATCCATAAGGACTCAAGAATAAGAATACTTTCTCGGGCCAGATTTTAGTTTGATTTAGCAATCCACTCCTTTTGCTCAGCCTCTCGATTTAGAGAGACTGACCAAACTTTAGGCATTGACTTTACTCGCCGTCACCTTCGTAAATGATTTATTTTGTCTCTATGAAATTCACAAGGGTTATGTAGTCTTAGTATGAAGTTTACAAGTCCTCTTTGGTG
The DNA here is from genome assembly GCF_003255815.1 of Theropithecus gelada. Taxonomy (NCBI): domain Eukaryota; kingdom Metazoa; phylum Chordata; class Mammalia; order Primates; family Cercopithecidae; genus Theropithecus; species Theropithecus gelada. The sequence continues at coordinate 112,186,213 of NC_037679.1, read as the reverse complement.
TCAGCGTGGAGTTCACAAGTCACAGTTAAACACCAGCTGAATGATTCTTTCTGTTCTTGCTGACCTAGTCAAAGTGAAACCATTTAACTCTCAATGGATGGCTGCACACAAAACATTTAAGACTTCAGAGGCTATAGAACACAAGAGGGACTATTATCATGACTATCAAAAAGATAACATCAAAATACAAAGGAGTATTTCTTAACAAGAGTTTTTATGAAATGAACCAAACCATGTTAAACAAACCAAAGCTCAGGCAATGTAGGCAGTTCAATAGCATTAGTGTCTAATTGGTCATAGTCATTATTTGGAGTATGATAGAGATTAAGAACCATGGTTGTAACGTGGTCTGATTTAAAGAGGTATCCATTTTCACTGTTACCCTGGTAACACAAGTCATAATAACCTGGAGACCTAACTAGAAAAAATAAAAAGATTAGAAACCTTTGGAAATCCCAAGCTTGCCATCCATTATTTAGGATGTTTGCAAACCAAATGCTAATTGTTCCTGTAAACATTTCATGTGTTATTTTCTCTTGGGAGGTTTCTTTAATATGTTTGTTGGCAGTGTCTAAGGAAACAGCAGTACCAGCCACATTTTTATTAATAATTAAGTTTTCTGTAGTAACGAAATCAGGGGAGAGAGAAGTATAACACTGAGTTTTGTTAAATGCCAAACATAGGCTCCTACCTTGAGTAAAAAGATCTAAAGCTGCATGATATTTAAGTGTTTCTATTGAACACATATGTTACTTTCTATCTTTCAGAAAGTGGCTTTTACCCACCTGAAACCATAGGAGGTTTGAGTAGCTGAACAATATGGTTTGGCTGTGTCCCCACCCAAATCTCATCTTGAACTGTAGCTCCCATAATTCCCATGTGTCATGGGAGGGACCTGGTGGGAGGTAATTGAATCATGGAGTTTGACTCCCATAATTCCCATGTGTCATGGGAAGGACCAGTGAGAGGTAACTGAATCATGGGCTTTTCTCATGCTGTTCTCATGATAGTGAAAGCCTTACTATTCACTATTAACCGTTCTTGTGATAGTGAATAAGTCTCACTGTAAAATTTGATGGTTTTATTAAGAGAAGTTTCCTTGCACATACACTCTTGCCTTCTGCCATGTAAGATGTGACTTTGCTCCTCATTTGCCTTCTATCATAGTTGTGAGGCCTCCCCAGCTATGTGGAACTGCAAGTCCATTAAACCTGTCTCCTTTATAAATTACCCAGTCTCAGGTGTGTCCTTGTTAGCATCATGAAAACAGACTAATACACTGAAAATCCAATTTTTCTCAATTTATAGATTAGCTTTAAATTTCATACAACTGGTACCCCACTACTTCAAGAGCAAGCCCCAGAAACCTCCTTAGAATCTTTCCCCTGTGGAAACTAGCTCATCTTTGTCTATTTCAATGCTACTGATAATTTTGGTTATTGATTGGGTTGGCTTCTGATCGTAAGACTTGCCCATTATGAGAATTTTCAGGGAAAGCTATTCAAAAGCAGGAGTGAGCTAAGTCAAATAGCAAGATCCAAACCAAAGAGGAGGTTAAAAAATGAAATATGCAGATTTTCTGCAGATCCAATATAGGCCCTCAGAGATTGGAAAAGAGGGTCACCTAGTTGCATTTGAGCAGGAGTCAGTTAGATTTGTTTGCCCATAAATCTGCATAGTTCCTGAACAAGGGCCGGTATGAAATTCACTTTTCTATGGCTCCCTATAAGTGTTAGGGTATAAGAGCATATGTATATGCACACTAAATGTGGATATATACACACACACACATTTATATATTCCTCTCTATATACATATATATTCCTCTATATATGTATGTCTCCACATTTATGTGTGTGTGTGTGTATATATATACACACACATAAATGTAGAGACGTATATATATAAATGTGGAGATATTTAGTGTGCATATGTGTGTGTATGTATATATATACATATCTCCACATTTAGTCAAAAGAGACCCAACTGGATTTAATCCAAGCAAATAATTGTAACCACATAGATGATTCCCAGATCTTGAGTGTGTGATGCCAGGAAGCACAACATACCTTTTGCAGGCATCACTTGGATTTATTTTCTATATTTGTTAATAATCAGATTATTAAAATATAATAGAGTGCTGTTTTTAGTGAATGCAGGAAAGCAAGTAGCAGCAGTGTTTAGAATATCAAGGATAGCTTTTTAGTTTTCCCTTGGAGTTTCAAGGTGATTGTCATTGGGAATGTGGAGAGGCACTGGCATCAGTGTAAGTTTCTTGATTTTTTGGCATTAACTCACTAACTCAACAATTAATGGTTTTGCGTTAGAGCATAATCTTGAGCTAAAGCCATCCATTGCATATGGTCCCATGGACTTTCCTGTAGGGAAAAGGAAAGGATTAGAGCAACAGAAAATAAAAGAAAAAAAGCACATAAAGTTTTCATGTTGGCAGCAAAGTTTTGATCTGTGATCTTGAGAAAGAAGCTCACGACTAGGATTCTATCTGCTTTTATGGGGAGATTTCCCTGGTCAGCTTTACCTTAAAATCTCCAACAGATGTACAGTTCCAGGAGTCTGAAGGGACTTTTGAGGTGTGAGATGTGGATCCAATGTTTAAGGTCCTGAAGCGTCACTGCAGTGTGGGTTGTGAGAAGAACATGGTATGACCCCTTCCAACAAGATTCAAGAGCAGCCTTCCTCTGATGGCATTTCCAGAAGACCCATTCTCTAGGTTCTAGACTGTGGAGGGTTTGATTGCCCTCAGTTTGTGGATCTCAAAAACTTTCTTTACCTAGTAAAAGTACACTTTGGCATAATGCATTAAAGCCTTGCAGTATTTAGTCATAGCAGAGTTTAGGGGAGCAGGACATGCATGAAGTTCTATTATTAGGGGTACGTACCTTCCAGTGTCTATTTCATAAGGGGTAACTTATGTTTTCCAGTGAGAGTGGACATGATTACCATTATAGCCAAAGGTATTACTTTGACCAAGGCAACCCAATTGATTCCGTTAACTTTGCCAATTTCAGTTTAAATATGCCATTTTTTTCTTTCAACCCTTTCCAGAAAAGTGAAAGTGAGTAATACCTTATTTAACTTATTTATAACTTACCCAGTGAAATAAGTTTCTCTATCACTGGAGATTTTTCCAGGGATGCTCCATAAAGGAAACATGTTTTCTAATAATTTCTTAGCTACTGTCATAGCGTTGGCTTTCCTACCCAGGAAGACCTCTACCCAATCAGAAAATCTGCAAACCATTACAAGAACTTACTGATACCTCACTAGGAGTGGCAGCTGAATGAAGTCCACCTGTAAATGTGCTTTGTTCCATCAGGTAGTGGAAATACTCCACCTAAAGTTTTAATTATTCTTCCAGGATTATGAGTTTGACAAGCCAAACATTGTTATAGACCATTTTAGCAATTTTGGAACAATCACCTAAACTGTCCTTATTTCATAATTTAGATTATTTTGTCTGTTTAATGAAAAGCTGTGGAATGCAGAGCTTTTAAGAACAGAAGCTTCAAAAACTCAGGAAGAACCAGGAGCCTGTCCGGCCCCTCCGTGAGCCTGCACTTAACATTAAATTTACATTTTTTAAGATACAAATTTTGTTTTTTCAAATCAGGTACATTGCACTGCTTATTAAATAGGTCACCGCAAGGGAGTTGGCTTGGATTAATCTTATGGAGTTTATTCAGATTGCATATCCAAACAGTTTAAGCACTAGCTGATTTAGCATAAAAATGTGATAAATCATTCCCTGAACCAAAATAGGTTCAGATCTATAGGTATGAGCTTCAATGTTAGTAAGGGTGGTCTATTATGGTAACAAGATAGCAAAAATGAGTTTATCTACTTGGAGTCCATTTTTGATGGGCGTCCCACTAAAAGTGAGAAACTCTCATAGTTTCCATATTATGTCTAAATTGTGAATTACTCCAAAAGCATATCTGCCATCCGTATTAAGATTTACTCACTTGTATTTACTTACATGACAAGCAATGGGTGTGGGCAAAACGCTCTGCAGGTTGAGTTGACTTAAATTGAGGAAGAATTTCATTCCCTATTTATTTATTGTAAGTGGCAACAACACACCCTGCCTGATATTTTCCTTCTGAGTTTTTGGCATAGAACCCATGAATAAAAAGTTTTAATTCAATATTACCCAATGGAGCATCTCATAAGTCCACAGGAGAGGTAACTACTTCTGACACTATCCTTACACAATTGTGGTCTTCATCATTGTTAGGCAGAGGTAATAGAGTAGGAGGGTTACGTGTACTGAGCATTTTAGACAAAGATTAGGAAATTGGAGAAGTATTTTATAAGATGTTAGTCTACTTACTGAAAAATGTTGGGTTTTGTTGGAATTTACAGACTTTCCACAACATGTAGGACTTGCAAATTATGTTCATTTCCTAAAACCAGATCAGATGAAGCTTTTACAGCTTGGCTGCTGCTGCTACTGCTTTTAAACAACTAGGATATGCCTTAGCTACTGGGTCTAATTCTGGGATATAATATGCAATTGGCCTATGTTTTTCCCATGTTCTTCACTAAGAACTCCTAATGCCTGACAGTTACGTTCATGAATGAACAAGGTAACAGGTTTAGTGTAATTTGGAATTTCTAAAGCTGAAGGCTGTTGTAAAGTCAATTTCACTTGGCTAAAAGTCTGCTCATGACTGTCTTCCCAAGGTAAAGCCTCCGGTACAGCATTTTTAGTGGACTCATACAATGACGAGGCCATTAAGAAAAAATTTGGAACTCAGAATCTGTAACATCCTGCAAGTCCAAGAACACCTCTCAATTGTCTTTTGGTTGCAGGTTGAGGAAAACTGAATAGTTTGTACTCTCTTAGGTGAGAGGGAAATCCCTTTAGCCATCAAGTCATGTCCCAAATAGTGGGATCTTTCTCTGAAAACTGAAGTTTTTCCATAAAAGCCTTGTGACTTTTATGGAGAGTTGCTGTGAAAGGCAAACAGTCCACTTCAGAGCACTCTGCTCTTTAGTGGGAGAGTATAACAAGAAGTCACCTACCTCCTGAATGAGGGTAGGATTTTAAGGAAACTGTAGTGTAATTAAGTCCTGATGCAATGCCTATGAAAAATAGGAAGGGGCTTTGGTAAATCCCAGTGGCATTATAGCCCAGGGGTACTGCTGATGTTTTCTAGTAGGCAAACAACTGTTGATGCTCTTTATGAAAGAGTAGTCTAAAGAAGACTAAGCATATCGATTGCCGTGAGCCACTTGGCATCCGTGGGTACATTAAATAATAGAGTATTAGGATTTTGGACTACAGAAAATCTTGATAGTACAATTTGATTGCTTGCCCCTAAATTTTGAGCAAATCTCCAACCTTATCCATTTGGTTTTTTAACTGGTAGGACCGGAGTGTTACAGGGCTGGTGCATGAAATTATAAGTCCTTGTTTAATTAAATCTTCTATAATTGGTGAGAGCACTTAAATTGCTTCAAGATTTAGTGGATATTGTGATAATTTAAGCAAAAGTGTAGAATGGTCTATTTGGACTTTTATAGGTTCCACACTTTAATTCTTCCTATATCAATTGAAGAAGAGGCCCATGAAGATTCAGGTATTTTTGAATGATTGGGGTATTGCAAGCCTGAGTTTTGTTCTTATCAATTTCTGCCTATAGACAGCATAACAATTCTGGTTCAAGAGACTCAGGAAACTCTAATATTTTTTCTCCCCTCTAAGAAAAATTTTATGTGCCCTTTTAGCTTTGAGAGTAAGTCTTGCCCTAGCAAATTTACCGGAGTGATTTCACATAGTAAAAAGGAGTGTTTTTCTGAAAAGAGCCGCAACTTCAGATATTGGGATCTCTTGAATTTGATTTGAAATGCCTACCACAGAAACGACCTTTCTACTCCAAGGAATTTGTTGGCCTATTAAAGTGGGATTGATTGTAGATAGAATAGCTCTAGTATCCATCAGGACTTTACATGACTCCCCATTTATTTTAACCTCTGTTTCTCCATGTTTATTTAAGGGTATAATGGGGAGCAATTTACCACAGAATCCCTTGGAGCTGCATCAATGTTATCATCAAATCAAAGGTCTCTTGGGCTTCCTCTAGTGGCAGAACAGTTTGGCCTAAAGGGAGGCTTATGGCTGTACTGTTACTAAAGGGGGACAATCTCTTTTCCACTGTCCTAGTTGTTTGCAAATAAAGCAGATATCTTAGAGCAAAGAATTTCTTGTTCTAGGACCTCTTGGTTGTGATTTAAAAGGAGAATGGGAAGGTCTGTTTGGTCCCAGACCCTGTAACTGTTCTAATTAAAGAGATTTAAGTTTGTTAATCTTTTGGGTTTTTTTCTGGCTCTAGAGTCCTCTCAAAATGTTCAGTTAAGGCCACTAATTTAGTCATATCTATAACTTCTCATCTCAGTTTATATTTTTAATTAAATTGCTAAGTTCAAAATGGAATCTACTTATAAATAGAGCAGTTAATGACATTTCTGTTCCTGCAAAAAATACTCCTTGCTGAACTTTGAGCCCAGAATGTTTGACAAACAAGTGTTTCTAACAGTGTTTCTACAGAGTTTATAATCTGAAACTGGTTTATCCTGTTTTTGTTTTCATGATGGACTGATCAACTTTTTGTGGAAAATTTAGAAATTGAATTTAAGAGGTTTTTAGAATTTTTTCTAACTCTTTTTGTTTCTTCTCAGGTTTATCCCATTCTGCTGCTGTCATCCATTTGCAAGCTTTATCAGGCCTCAATATCAAGTGATTAAATTGATAAAGGTCAGGGAGTCCTGGATCATAACCTTCTATGAGGATCCTAAATTCCTAGGAAATTTTTGAGAAGTTCCTCTTGGATTAGGGAAGTACTTTCCAATGGCTCTAAGCTCAGTTTTAGACCATGGAGACAGAGTGGTTACAGCAGATGGGCCTGGCTGATCAGAAGGCCTTACTTTGTTAGGTATCTGTCTAATTTCTCTTTTTTTCATCATCTTCCGAGTGAAAGGGTAATTTAGCAAAAAGGTCAGTGGTGTCAGAGTATGCAGGCAGAAATGGATAAAGAGAAGGAACAGTTGGGGTTAGTTCATTTGCTTTTTGCAAAGAATTTTTTAAGGAAAAAATTTTGATTAGTTTAGTCTTTTAGGGGCCTCTGCATACCAATGAAAGAACACATTGCAAGGTTTTTGTGGGGGTTTTGATCTCCTTTTCTTAATATGCCTCAAAATTAACAATTTTATCCAAATTAAAAGTCCTCCATTGTGGCTATCTTGATTCTAAGTTTTGTCTAATAAGGTTAACTCATTTTCCTAATGATGCACACATTCTGGGCCCATAATTTTTGTATATAAAATTAGCTGAAGTCCCAGAAGTTGGAGTCCCAGACTCATTGGATTGAGACAAACTCAGTATCAAAAATAAGAGTACTTACCTAAGGCTTCAAACTAAATCCCATCCAGTTAATTATCAAATGTAATTTGATTCTGTACCCAGTTCAGTCTAAACATTGTTCAAATAAATTCAGAGCTCAGATCACAAATAAATAAAGTTCAGAATCCTAGAGAAATGTCATCTGTGACCTCCAGTTGCAATCAAAGGAGCAGTGAGCACAACTAGTGCTGTGGGCACCTCTTCTGGTCACCTGGCATTCCTGGAGGTTGCTGAAATTTTGCCTCGGATCCCACTCGTGACACCAGATCTGTTTGAAGAAAAAGTTTAGACAAATCAAATGTAACAGAGTTTAATTGAACCAGAAAAAGAAAATAATATGTGAATTGGGCAGTCCCCAGAATCACAGCAGATTGAGAGAGACTCCATGGATATTGCATAGTTGAAGCCAATTTATGGACAGAAAAAGGATAATAATGTATAGAAAACAGGCGTGAGGTAAAGAAACTGCTGGATTGGTTACAGCTTGGCATTTGCCTTATTTGAAAATGATTTAAACAGTCAGCTACCTGTGAGTGGTTGAAGTATGTCTGCTAGGGTTGGCTGATACTAAGTTGTTATTACCAAAGCATACTCCTTCATTAGGATTTCAGTCTGCCTATCTACTAAGATGTGTTATGGCTTGTTTACAGGGACTCATGCATGGAAATACAGAGGATTTCTCAGGCCAGATTTCAGTTTGCTTTAACAATAAGAATATAGATATATATTATTGGGCAGCAACCTATGCTCAATCCTGAATTCTTTTTAATTTTAACTGAAGGAGTTTGGTCAAGTTATTTAATTGTTTAAAACCCACATTATTATCTACAAAATGGGGATAAAGAATTAATAATGAATAACGGCACATTTTTTTATATGGAGTAAATGAGGTAATCTGCATTAGGGCTTGATTTGTAACTAGTATTCACAAAATGTTGTTAAAATGCCATTAGTTTTCTTTCATTAAATTTTTTTACAGTTTAAAAGAATGTTGCAATACCAGCAAAAGAAAAATAACTGCCTAAGAACTCTGAAGAGAAATAAGAGTTGACCGAAAATGGAAAAGTATTAACGTCTTCAGCAGTAACCCAAGTAAGAAGTGAATTTTCTTTTGTTTGCCTTTATTCTCTTGTAGCTTTGAAGTGAGAACAGATCTGGTTCACGGGACTGACTGGTAGCATAACTGATATTTAAATGACACCCCACCCAACAAGAGTAGAATATACCTTCCTTTCAGATACACATGCAACTTCCAACTAAACCCTTTAATGAGCTACAAAAATCCTTAGTAATTTGAAAATAATGAAAATTATACAAAGTATGAGCTCAAATGATGATAAAGTTAAACTGGAAATCAGTAACAAAAACATCTTGAAAACCATGTATATTTAGGAAATAGTCAACAAACTCTCCTTTGTTAGAATGTCACAAGGGAAATTACACATTTTTTAACTGAAGCGAGTGAAGATACAATATACAAATGTGTAGTATTCTGTTAAAGCAGTGACTTAAGGAAAATTTATAGCAAAAAATACTTCTAGAATAAAAGAAGAAAGGACTCAAATCGATGATCTAACTTTTATCTTAAGATATTGAAATAAGCAAAGCAAGTGAAAGTTGAAGTAAGCAGAAGTAAGAAAATCTTTTTTTTTTAATTTTGAGATGGAGTCTCACTCTGTCACCCAGGCTGGAGTGCAGTGGCATGATCTCGGCTCACTGCAACCTCCATCTCCTAGGTTCAAGGAGATGAACTTAGTCTGCCTTAGCCTCTCGACTAGCTGGGATTACAGGTGTGGGCCACCATACCTGCCTAATTTTTATATTTTTAGTAGTGATGGGGTTTCATCATGTTGGCCAGACTGGTCTTGAACTCCTGACCTCAGGTGATCCACCTGCCTCAGTTTCCCAAAGTGCTGGGATTACAGGCGTGAGCCACTGTGCCTGGCCACATCTTTAAAAATATTAATAAAATTGGTAAATCTGTAGCCAGATTGACATAAATAGAGATACAGAGATTTTATATTACCATTATTAGGAATGAAGACAAAGAATCATTACAGTAATTCAAATTGATAAGAAAATATTATAAACAACTTTATACCAATAATTTACAAAGCTTAAACTAGATCAATTCCTTGAAAAGACACAAACTTAAAAAAACTCACTAAGAAGAAACATACAATGAATAGTGTTACGCTGATTAAAGAAATTGAATTTGAGTTTAAAACTGAACAAAGGAAACTCCATTCATGGATAGTCTCACTGATGAATCCTTTAAAAGAGTTAAATAATCTGAAGATATTTAGAATCTTTCTAACTCATTGTATAATGCCAAGTTTATCTAATTACCAAAACTAGATAAAAACGTTGTTGTAACCACCCAGTGGGTTCACTTTGTCCACTGCCCAGACAGAGCCAGTGTATCAAGACAGGGAATTGCAATAGAGAAGGAGTAATTCACATAGAGCCAGTTGTGCAGGAGACCGGAGTTTTATTACTACACAAGTCAGTCTCCTAGAACATTTGGGGATTGGAATTTTTAAAGATAATGTGGTGGGTAGGGATTTGGGAAGTGGGAAGTTCTGATTGGTCAGATTGGAGACAGAATCGTAGTGGGGTTGAAGTGAGGTTTTCTTGCTATCTTCTCTTCCTGGGTGGGATCATAGAACCAGCTGAGTCGGATTGCTGGTCTGAGTGGTGTCAGCTGATCAACTGAGTGCAGGGTCTGTAAAATATCTCAAACACTGATCTTAGGTTTTACAATAGTGGTGTTATCCCTAGGAGCAATTTGGGGAAGTTCAGACTCTTGCAGCCAGAGACTGCATGAGCCCTAAACCATAATTTCTAATCTTACAGCTAATTTGTTAGTCTTAAGAAGGCAGACTGGTCCCAACGCAAGAAGGGAGTCTTTTCAGGAAAGTGCTATTATCAATTTTATTTCAGAGTCAAACCATAAACTAAACTCCTTCCCTAGGTTAATTTGGCCTATGGCTAGGAAAGAACAAGGACAGTTTAAAGGTTAGAAGAAAGATGGAGTCAGTTAGGTCTGATCTCTTTCACTGTTATAATTTCCTCAGTTATAATTTTTGAAAAGGTAGTTTCATTATGAGAAAAGAACACTACAGACCAATATTCCTCAAAAACATAGGGACAAAAATCTATAACGAAGTATCAGTATGTGAAATCCAGGATTACATATCAGTATGTGAAATCCAGGATTTGGATTTGAATGTAAGGTGAATTTTCTCACCAGAATGACAGGTAGATGTCTACGGTTAGCCAGGCTGGCTTATCTTTCTCTTCCCTTGTCTTGCAGAAGAGTACTTTAATAACTAAAATATTTGCAAATGCTTAATCTGTAAATTATTACATTAAAAATTTTGTAACATTTGAAAGATTACTGGACAAGGCCTCTATAGATAATGGGGGGAGAATCAAAACAATGCTTTTCTACTATCTCTAATAAAATAGCACAACTTATTAGAGGGTGCCAGCTGTAATGGAAAAAAGGATCTGGAGACCGAACTGGAGAGGACTTCAAAAGTGGGATGAGTGTATCTTGCATTACCCTGAGTATAAGTTTATTCACTTGGTCCAAGGAGTTGGTAAGCATTGGAAGTTCAAGAATCTCTAGATATCCTTAAGACAGAGTGGTTTTGCCCTCTCTAGATTACCTGGAATTCAGGAAAGTCACAGCTCTTAAGTATGAAGCTCCTCTATTTGCCAGGGTCCTCCAGAGAAAGAGAGCTAATAGGATTAGCCAGCTAGCTAGCTAGACAAAGAGATTTATGTTATTTATTTTAGGGATTTGGCTCACACAGTCATGAAGGCAGAGAAGTCCCACAATCTGCTGCCTGCAAGCTGGAGACCCAGGAGAGCTGATGGTATAATTTCAGTCCAAGTGTAGAAGACATGAAAACCAATCAGGCAGAGAGGGAATTCCCCCTTACCATGGCTTTTGTTCTATTTAGGCTTCCAGTGGATTGAATGAGGTCCACCCACACTGGGGAGGGTAATTTACTTTACCCAGTCTACTTATTCAAAAGTTAATCTCATCCAGAAACACCCTTACAAACGCACCAACAAGAACGTTTAACCAATTATCTTGGCAGCCCATGTCTCACTCAAGTTGATACGTACATTAACAATAACCTCTCTCGACAGTAGGCTGAGCTGAGTTTTACACATACATGACGAGGGCTTTTGATGCCAATTGAAATTTCTGAGCATGGGTGTTTTTATTTTAATTTTAAATACACATTTTTTAAAACATATAATATGTGCCTCAGGCTTCTTGATCTATTCAACATGTAATAGTATAATTTAACATCTGCTTCAAAAATTCAGGTATACACACACACGTACACACATACATCCATGTGCATTTTCTGAACGGCTAAGATATAATATCATAAACTTTTTGTATATTTATAGCTTTAGGTACAGAGAGATAAATGGGCACAGAGAAGGCTCTGTAACTTAATTTATTGAAAAAGATCCTGATGTAGTTTCATTGTCTAATAATATATCCTCTCCTTCAAGAAACTCTGAGTCGCTTATTTCTGCCACCTCTTCATCTTCTTTTTCCCCCACTCCACATACCAAATATCACAGGTATCTCTTGTTATTGATTTGTCTTTATTGTGGAACCCTGATTTTCTTAAAGGCCTCTTACCCTGCTTCTACATGCCAATGTTTCTAACTTTGGCTTATTTGTTGCTGAACCATATTTTTCCTCATCTCTATTTCTGAAAGTCTCAACTGCTGCTAGGTAGCACTGTTTTAAATGACCATTTCTGCTGTCATCAGATTTAAATGAAGGTGACTTTTCTATCTCGCTTTATTTCTCTTCATTTTTTCCTTCTCTTGTCTGCTTTTGCCAATAAAAACTTCATCTATCAGATATTCTAGAAAGTATTTTAAATTTCCAATAAGCAAACTTTAAACATTGCAATAATAATGACTTCCAAGTACTAGCATCAGGCAATCAATTATTTGTGGTTTAAGAGTGCAACTTTTGGAGTTAGACTTGGCTGTGCTCTTTCCAAACATTTATTCATTTATTTAACAAATATTTGTTGAGCTTCTACTATGAACAAAGGACAGTGCTAGATGCTGCAGATACAGTGAAAAATAGGATTAACATTTTCCTCCCCTAATCGAATTATGGCAGAGGTGATTCTGATCGTGCTAATGTTTAACAATTAACTACCCAAATTGTTTTCCTCTCTTTTTTTGAGATGGAGTCTTGCTCTTGTTGCCCAGGCTGGAGTGCAGTGGCACGACCCCGGCTCACTGCAACCTCTGTCTCCTAGATTCAAGTGATTCTTCTGCCTTAGTCTCCCGAGTAGCTGGGATTACAGGCGTGTGCCACCACACTCAGCTAATTTTTGTATTTTTAGTAGAGACGAGGTTTCTCCATATTGGTCAGGCTGGTCTCGAACTCCCGACCCCAGGTGATCTACCCGCCTCAGCCTCCCAAAAAGTGCTGGGATTACAGGCGTGAACCACTGTGCCCAACCTTATCCCAGATTATTTTAATAGATAAATCTGTTTTGGTCTTCAAGGAGAAGGAAGTGTGTATGAAGTTGGAATTAAGAGTAAAAGTGACTAGCTAAGTGAAGAGGAGGAGGCAACCATTCCAGGCAGAGGAAACAGTAGGTGAGATGATCTGACATAAAAGAGCTTGGTACACTGAGAAGCTCATGTGTAAAGGCCACTCACAGGTAAGGCTCAAGGTTCAAAAATGAGAAGGGCTGGGAAGGTAGGCAGAGCAGTTCATGGAGGGCTTTGCAGGCTGGATGATGGGTTGAGATTTTCCTTTAAGAGCAAAGAAATTTCAAGAGTTTTATATGCAAATCACACTCCAGTCACACTCAGTTTACACCTCTGTAATGGGGATGATAATAATATGAATCACAGGGTTGGAATTGGAATTATATATGATTAAATTTAAAAAGTGTTAATTTTAGTTTTTAAAATATTAATCACTTAATGAATTATGGTTATTATTAATTTATTAATTATTGTTTTATGATGTGCTTTTACATGCATGATTTCTAAACCTTAAAACTATCCTAAATGCATTGCAGTCCTCTCTTAACAGATAAGATGTTCAAAGCTCAGGTAAGGTGATATCTTACCCAAGGTTATGGTCAAAACATTAATACAGAGTCTTGAACAATTGTGACCCACCAGGTGGAACGCCTCTCTGCCTGAGGTCACTAACCCCACCATGCTTTGTAACCTGCCTGTGTCTTTGCAAAAACTTTTCCCTCCGTCTTCAGAACACAGATCAGATACCATCTATTTAGGAAGTCTTCCTGAGTCCTAGGTAAAGTAAATCTGTTTTTATTCTGCGTAATTCTGTGAACATATTTCAGCTGTGATATCATCATGCCCTCAGATTGTATTTGTTCACTTACCTATCTTCCTTACTTGACTGGAGCTTTCTGCTACCCTCAGTCTAATTCCATATCTATGTGTCTCCAGTACATTTCACAATGCCTGGCAGATAATGCCTATTAATGTTTGTTAAATTGAGTTGAAAATAACCAAGACATTTACAACTGTAACATTTTATATATTGATTAAAAGATACTATGCATCTTTGTCATCATGGTTTACTCTTCCCATATTTAGATAGCTACCTTTTTTTCCTATACATTATGTATTTGAGTGTGAGTATATTGGTTTATTCATAAGTATATGTATCTGCTATTTTGAAATCCTGACCTTCTTTTGGTCCATTTTTTTCTACATTGTTTTTTGCTTGGCTGAATCATCTTGTTATCAGTCTTGTTAAAGATAAATAACTAAAGCTAGAAGCTTGTCCTTGCATCACGTTGTGCCTTAAATATCTAGCCTAGCTGTTAAACTACTTAAACTCTGTGATGCATATTCAGTTTATAGCGTATTATGGGGCTTGCATAGTACTCATCTCCCATGAAGCTGGAACTTTCTTAAGCTTATTGTTTACTAGAGTGCTTGTAGAACACTACAGAGGAAAAGCTTCATATAGTCCTAGCTTGCCCACAGAGTAGTGGATTTTTTCATATGTTAGCAGGAAGATATGATATATTAAACTGTTTTGAATTTAGTGCCAATTTAGCTTTGAAAAATGAATGTTTTAAAGTTTAGATTCTACTTTTACTACTCCTCTCTTAGCAACTAACATTAACAAAATAAAATTTTTGACAAAAGGGATTTTCCACATGTCCCCTCAATCTTTAATTCAGTGTAACTGTGATACATCTTAGAATGAAATCAACTTTCACTTATGAAAACACATCTGTTTTGTATCTGGCCATGCTTTAAATATTGTGAGATACATAGGAGGTAGTATTCAAATGGTTTTTTTTTTTTTTTTTTTTTTTTTGGAGATGGAGGCTTGCTCTGTCATCAGGCTGGAGTGTAGTGGTGCGATCTTGGCTCACTGCAACCTCTGCCTCCTGAGCTCAAGCATTCTCTTGCCTCAGCCTCCTGAGTAACTGGGACTACAGGTGTGTGCCACCATCCTGGGCTACTTTTTGTATTTTTAGTAGAGACGGGGTTTCACCATGTTGGCCAGGATGGTCTCGATCTCTTGACCTTGTGATCCACCCTCCTCAGCCTTCCAAAGTGCTGAGATTACAGGCATGAGCCACCGCGCTGGGCCCTATACAAATACTTTCAATAAAAATTATTTGTATGGACCATTTGGTTTTATTTTATGTTTGTATGTACCATTTGATTTGATTTGAGGTGTTATAAAATTAAAACCCATCCTCAAAAGAAACAGAAAAATAAAAAATAAAAAAAAACATTTCTCAAATATATAGACGAATAATCAGGAGAGAAATGTTTACATGTAAGTATATAAACATCACAGTTTTACGCACTCGTATATCAGAATGAACTTATACACTTTGAACAATGAGGGCTATACTGATTGCAATAATAGTCATACTGCATACTTTTAGACATACTTCACACAAGGAACTGATAAAATATCCCTTTATCACTCTTCTATTTATTTCTGCTGTTTAGTGCTAAAGTAAGTCCAGGAAGAAAGGAGAGAGCACTTAAAATTCCCCTGCTACTTATAATTTTCTTAATTTTTCCCCTTTCTATATGTACATTTTTTTCTTTTCTATTTGTAATGTAACTTATTTGTGTCATAACTCTTTTTTTCTCTATTTTAGCAAAGGTTTAAAATCAGGTCTTAAAGTTTTTATCTTCCTCCTGCTCTTTTAAATTAATTTATACTATTTGTTTTAAATGTTTTCCTTTCATTTTTAAGTTTAGATTTACTCTTGTTCTTTTTCCAAGCTTCTTGAGTTGACTACTTAATTATTTTTCAGGGTGTCTTATTTTATTAATAGATGTATTTGCAGTTTTACAATTTTCACCAAAAATTATTTAGCTGCATTCCACATCTATTGCTATGCAATGTTTCTATTGTCTGCACTTTTGAATATTTTGGGTAAACGTTATCTCTTTTTTTGAGACAGGGTCTTGCTCCTTCACCTGGGCTGGAGTGCAGTGGTGTGACTGCTGCTCACTGCAGCCTGGAATTCCCAGGCTAAAGCAATCCTCCCAACTCTGCCTCCTGAGGGGCTAGGACAACAGGTGCATGCCACCATACTTGACTCATTTTTGTATTTTTTGTTGAGACAGAGTCTCACTGTTACCTAGTCTGGTCTGGAACCCCTGGGTTCAAGTAATCCTCCTGCTTTGGGCTCCTAAAGTGCTGGTATTACAGTCATGAGCCACCACACCAGACTCTTTTTTTTTTTAAGCTATGAGGGCAGGCAGAGATCCAGACTAAAGAACCTTGCATGGTTTGTGTCACATTTCATTGATTAGAATTAATCACAGAGGAGTGACTCACTGCAAAGGAGGGGAGGAGTACAAACTCCAATGTCCAGAAAGACAGGATCGCCAGCTACCAGTGAGCACCAGTGATCCCACTACAATGTTTGAATTATGCTTTATATTGTTATGTGCTATGTCTATTCACTTCTCTGATTTTACATTAAATTTACCCTCATTTTAAGGTTAATATGTCAGTTTTCTAAATTGATCTGTGTAATATGCTCTTACATTGACTCTTTCAAAAATTATTTTTCTGGGCTTTTTGCTTAATATTTTTCAGTGAGATGTACATTTACCATATCGTCTTGTTTAGGTAGATTTATCATATGTCTTGATTCAGATTAGGCCTGAAGTTTTATTTTAATTTTCTTATTTAAATAGATAAATACCACTCGTTTATATTTGTTTGTGTGTGTATTCACAAGAACGCATACTTATTTTGTGTTTATTTCCCAGTTCTATTTTTTAAATTCGTCACTTTCTTTTGCTTTATAAATTTGGTTGGACAGAATATGTATTCTCACTCTCTTTCTCATGCTTCTGTTGTTTTAGAAGTGATAGAGTATTTATCTATTACAATACTTAGCTTTAAGTGTGGAATGTACATATATAACTAAGTTTTTTAACACAATTTAAAATCTTGCAACATTATTCTTTCCCATCTTTAAAAGACAAGAAACATCGGCTGGGCACGGTGGCTCACTCCTGTAATCCCAGCACTTTGGGAGGCTGAAGCGGGGGGATCACGAAGTCAGGAGATCGAGACCATCCTGGCTTGGCTAACATGGTGAAACCCCTTCTCTACTAAAAATACAAAAAATTAGCCAGGCATGGTGGCGCACGCCTGTAGTTCCAGCTGCTTGGGAGGCTGAGGCAGGAGAACGGTGTGAACCTGGGAGGCGGAGCTTGCAGTGAGCCGAGATCGCACCACTGCACTCCAGCCTGGGCGACAGAGCAAGACTCTGCATCCAAAAAAAAAAAAAAGAAGGAACATCA
Organism: Theropithecus gelada; assembly: GCF_003255815.1. Classification (NCBI taxonomy): domain Eukaryota; kingdom Metazoa; phylum Chordata; class Mammalia; order Primates; family Cercopithecidae; genus Theropithecus; species Theropithecus gelada. The sequence continues at coordinate 112,168,938 of NC_037679.1, read as the reverse complement.
GTCCTTTAACTCTGAACCATTCCCTTCCTAGTAGTACTAATTAGAATGTTAGTTTTATCATTTATATTTTTTAGTTTCTGATTAGCTATGCTAGGTTTCATAAATCAATAACTAATTCTTTTACCATTTTACATCATAATATTCATATGACTACTCCTGTCTATCTTGGATGTTTTCTTCTTGTATAAGCATATAGATATATACACACATATGTGTGTGGGTATACATATATATATATAACTTTTTCTTTTTTTTGTTTTTTTGAGACTGTCTTGCTCTGTCACCCAAGCTAGAGTGCAGTGGTGTGATCTTATCTCACTGCAACCTCCGCCTCCCGGGTTCTAGCGATTCTCCTGCCTCAGTCTCCTGAGTAGCTGGGACTACAAATGCGTGCCATCACGTCGGCTGATTTTTTTGTATTTTTAGTAGAGATGAGGCTTCACTGTTAACTGGGACGATCTCGATTTCCTGACGTCATGATCTGCCCACCTTGGCCTCCCAAAGTGCGGGGATTACAGGCATGAACTAACGTGCCCAGGCAAGCATATATTTTCATTAGTCTTTCAGTGTGAATTTGGGGACTATCAATTTTCTCATTTTTTTAATACCTGAAAATATCTTTATCAGTCTTCTTGAATGTTAGTGTGGCCAAAATTAGAAATTTCAGTGGAAAGTTATTTTTCTTTGGCACATTAAGGATATCATACTTTTGTCTCCCAGTATTTTTTATTGCTGATAAATATATTGAGAGTCTAATTGTCTCTAATTTCTTTTTGGCGATCTGACTTTCTTCTCCATCTACATTTATAATTGATTATTTTTAATTTCTGATGAATGTAAGTTTTCTCTCAAGACTCAAGTATTTCACTGAGCTTTTGCTTCTTTAAATGATTTCCTACCATTCGGTCATGCTTCTTGGATTCCTATTAAAGTTGAAGACTCTCAATTTATCCTTTATGTCTCTTAGCTGCTCCTTTATATTTTAAAAATTTACTTGTCTCTCATTACTGCACACCAAGAAAATTCCTCATTGTCTTCTATTAATTTTTTGACTTTGTTCACGTCTCTTCTATTGAATGTTTTTCTTCTAGAGATAATATGTTGATTTTTTAGATATTCACTCTATTAACTTTTTATGTCATTTTTAATTGCCATCGTTTCACTTTTGGAGTTGATTCTTTAATGATGCAATTCTTTTATTTAGCTTTCTACAGATGGAACATACTTGTTCCTGTTTTTATCTTTTAAAACACTTTGGTTATTTTCATTTTATCTGGCATGAATGCAACTTTCAAGTGTTAGTATTTTGGATTGTTAGATTTGATTATTTATTTTGGAATTTTTTCTTTCAGGCTCAGTGGAGTGAGACTTTTCACTTTCTCTAAACTCTGCATATCTTTTAGTTTTTGGTTGACTGCACTCAACTGTTTAGGAATTCTAGTGAAGAATGAAATCTTCAATTAACAATTCTGATTTTCTGTCCAACAGTGATACTAGAAAATTTTGCATCTTCATATAATTTTCAATAGCAGAAGAACATGGCAATTTTATCTGGCTTCATTTCATAAGAAATAATTTAAGTAATTGCATGGCTTGAAATAATGAGCTCAGTTCCCACCCTTGTCTTGCACTTCTTTTGGTTTTTGACTGCATATCTTTATAATTTTTAACTTTTTATAATTTATCCATTACTGTTACGTGTATGGTAGTGTCTTGGAGTATAATGTACATACAGTTAACTTGACTGAAAGTGCATACTGCCTAATGTTTTATTGTTGTTTGAAGATATAGTGGAGTCATAATTTACGTGCATGTTAGGTCCTAAAAACAGCATGCGTTTTCATGAGTTACATGTAAGTACAATTCAATGCCATTCTGTGTACTGTAGAATATTGGAAAGGACTTCCGTATTTATCTTTATGTCACCAGTGCATAGCACTCACTCATGTTAAGCCAGAGAAGCAATAATTTTTTTGAAACATTCTCTTTTGTTTCTCCTAATGTAGGCAGAAGTTGACATTCTTTTACTTGAAAAGTAAATATTTCATTTTTAAACCTATGAGAATAAATGTTCTCTTTCCTAAAGATAGTGATAGTCTCTCATAACATGGAAACTGAATTATTGCTTTAGATAGACAATAATTTTGAGTAAAAACTATTGTAAGTACGAAATATTTTTCTATGCAAAATATAGCATGTGGCAATGGAGAAAATTAACTAACTATTTTTGAGATTTTCCAGGGGAGACTCTTGAACTAAGTTTAGAAAGACGTGTTTATAACTTTCAGGCAGAGAGAGCAAAATTTGCCAAGGCGGGAAGTTATGAAATAGCATTACAAATTTGAGCAATGTACTTCTGACTTTGATATGTCAGATGTAGAAGTTTTCAAAGGGTATCCATGAACAATAAAGTTGAAGGGAAAGTCTGAGACAAATTCATGGAGACCTTTGTGTGCTGTGAAAAAGTGCTTGACATTTATCCTGTAGGCGATTGCAAGGCTTTAAAAAGAAGAGTGTTAATGAGATTGACAGGATAGAAAACTACTTGATGGCAGTGTGGAGAATGGATTGGAAAAGAGCTGGGCTGTAGTACTGCAGGAGCTGATACATATGGAAAAGTATTAGTGAGAATCAAGAGAAGAACACATTTTTTTCTTTTCACGTATCAAAACAAATGAAATTACATATTTTATGAGCTATCAGGAATTTATGGTGAAGAAAAAAGATTTTTCCTTTACAATTCTGTCAGCCTGATTATTCTTTGTTTTCCTTAATGAGCTTCAACACCAAAAGATCAGTGCTAAAGAAAACACGATCTGGGCACCAGCAACAATGACAGTATCAATAATAAATACAACCATTCTTTAGCAATTAATGTTTCCCAAATATTTTAGTGAATGCTTTACATATACAGCTCTGCCATGACCTCGCCTGTAAAATTGGGACATGAGTAGCATTTACCTCATAGGCTACAGTGGGACTTAAAGGGGTTAACAAAAGTAAAAGGAAAAGAGTACACCATACATGGTATGCATTATACAAGCGTTTAGTGCTACTGTGGTTATAATGTTCTGATTTGTTCATATGGGAATGTCTGTTCTCCCTTTACCTCCCCTTGAAGCTCATTAGTTCAATCAGTTTGAGATCGCAAATGAAATAACAATTCACATCTTTGTATAAACTTTAAAATGTATAATAACAAGTAGAAACTCCTAATCACACTCCTATCCAAAAACCTACATACATAAATTTAGTTCTTTTAAAGTTTATATTACAAAATAAGCTTGACTGGTTAGTTCAGTTAGCTAGAGCATGGTGCTAATAAAGATTTTATAACACAATACAACCAAAATATTGAAACAAAAGAGGACAATGTAATAAGCACTCATATATTAATGTCTTTCACTCAGCAGTATCTAATAATTATGTCATTTCTTCAAATATTGTTTGAGGAGAGGTTAAACACCCCAGATAGAGTTGAAGTCTTCCTTAAGTAAACCCAATCCTACAGGTTGCTATTCTGAGATGTAACCACTCTCATGAATCCAGTGCTTACTAACCTGATAAATGCTTTCAAATTTTTACAATATATTTCTGTTTCCTTTGCATAGATGTTCTATAAATATGTGTAATATTGCAAGCTTAAAATTTTACATAAATATTAGACTGTGTTTAACTTTATGTAATTTGTTTCTGTGATCCAATATTGATGTGAAAGTTTAACATTGGACTCTAATTTAGCCACCTCCACTACCTCTGCCGCACAAATCTGCACCTCTTTCATTCTTTGTTTCTCTACATTGTGTCATTAAAAGAAAAAAATTATATTCTTTTTACATATAGTCTATATTCCCTTACCATAACATAGATTGTAAGAATAGTCTGTACTTCTTTTCTTTCTTTATTGTTTCTCTACATTGTGTATCATTTAAAAATAAACAGATTATTCTTTTCTTCATGTAGTCTATATTCACTTACTATAACATAGATTATAAGAATACAGAAATTGTGTATGTTTTGTTAATTGTCCTCAGCACTTAGAATAATACCTAGCACATAATAGCACATCAATAAATACTTGTTAAATGTTTGCATAAAATTCTTTTGCAGCTGTAAAATATTTTAGTATATAAGTTTTAGCATTTTTTGTTCTATTTGTGAGAATTTTGGTGCTTTTTTCTTGCTTTCTCACTTTTATTATCAACAAGGTAGGGATGAATATGTTTATACATGTCTTGTGAACATGTGCAAGAGATAAGAAAATGAAGATTTTTCCCCTCAATATCAAACTGTAACAAAAACAGTTTGAAAGGGCTGGAAAGGGCAAAAGTGCATGAACATTCTGTCATTGCATGGCAGAAGAGCAAAAGGTAGCAAACCCACTTCCTCACATTTTTCAATAAAATCCTTAATTCCATCCATGATTACTCTTCCCTCATGATTTAACGACCTCCTAAAGGCCTCACTTATTTGCATTACATTGGCAATCAAATTTCAACATATGAATTTTAGAGGACACATTCAGATCACAGAGATAGAGCATTATAAGATTTTTACATATCGCCTAAATATTCATCTAGATTTTAATTGTTAATATGATATTATTGCATTTTAAACTCTAATTATGTTTAGAAATTTGATTTAACATAGTCAATAAATATTCCCACACATAAAATATTACAGATAATTCTGAATTTTTAATTCATAGAAATAAAATTTTTTATTTATTTATTTATTATTATTATTATACTTTAAGTTCTAGGGTACATGTGCATAACGTGCAGGTTTGTTACATATGTATACTTGTGCCATGTTGGTGTGCTGCACCCATCAACTCGTCAGCACCCATCAACTCGTCATTTACATCAGGTATAACTCCCAATGCAATCCCTCCCTCCTCCCCCCTCCCCATGATAGGCCCCGGTGTGTGATGTTCCCCTTCCCGAGTCCAAGTGATCTCATTGTTCAGTTCCCACCTATGAGAAATAAAATTTTTTACTTAAAGAGTCCAAATATATTTAGAGTTGCTTTATTGAGAGTATTCCCAACATGCTCAGAAAATTATATTGATTTACTTTTCTATATCACAAAATTCTATGCCAAACAATTTAGTGCAAATAAAGTAGAAATATGGTGATAACAAACATTACTGAAACAAGGGTTTGCTTTGAATGAGGCCACTGATAACCTTTTGGAATCTTCCATCTAGGGCCAAGGCTTGATTGCTAGAAAAGGAGTGAATTTAATCATGGATGAAGCAATAATGGAATTATCATTTATCTCATTAAAATATTTCTGAATACACAGCAATTTTTAATATCAAGTGCATTGAATAGTTCTTACTATCTTACTTGACCTCTTTAGCTTTATTACATAACTCATCACTCTTAATTTTTGACAGCTCTTTTTCCTCTGACTCCTTTCTTTCAGAAATATATAGCTAAAATAGAAATATTTGAAAAGAGGAAAACCTGAAGGTCAACAATATAAATGAACAGTAAAATGTACTCAAAGAAAATAAAAGAAGAAAAATAATAAAGGTAAGAGAATAAATTAGTAAAAGTGAAAACAATTAATAAAATTATTAATGAATTAAATTAATGAAATAGACAACACAAACTAGTAAACATCAAATAAGGCAAAATTTGGTTCAAAAGAAGTCACTAAGACTTAGTAAGCCTCCAGATCACTAGATCTGGAAAAAGAGAGGAGAGAAAACATTTTTAAATTAATATCAAGAGCATAAAAGCCGACATCACCAAAGGGTGTTCATTTATAAAGACAATTGTATGAACAAGTATAGGTTAATAAATTTGGAAAGTTAGATAAAACATGTGCATTTATTTAAATATAGAACTTAACAAAACAAATAAAAAGAGGTGGGAAAATCTCGATTTAAAAACTGATACAGAATGAAACCATAATGTAAGATCTTCAAAAATTCAAAAATTTCAAGACATTTCCAGTGAATTGCACTGAACATTTAAGGAAAAAATATATCAAACTTAAAGAGTTTCATAGAATAGGAAAAGAGGGACAGCTTTTTAACTCATTAATGAGAGCAGCAAAACCTTGATACAATATCCTGACAAGGACTTTTCAAGAAGTAAACATCATAGGCCCATTTTACTTTAAAATAGAAATAAAAATATCCTCACAAAATATCAATGAGAAAGCTGAGTTTATATTGGGCAATCAATTTTTTTTGTTTGTTTTAACTATGAGCAGAGAGAAACTTTCTTTATAAAATGTTTGTGTGAAAACCTATTGCCAACCTCATATCTAATGCTGGCACTTTGATAGTTTTGTCTGTAACATATTGAATGAATATAGAATACATGATTTTCATTCATTATTGTACTGAGTTTGCTGGCCAGTAAAATAAGACAAAAAAAGGAATTAAAAAATACAGAGTTGTAAGTATTAAACAAAATAATATATGCAATAATAAAAACAATATACCTTTGTATGTAGACTCTAAAGATGATAATTATAATTAAAGACAGTATATCAAAGTTTATGGATACCAGACAATATAAAAGTTTAGCTGTATTTTCATACTTTAGCTTCGAATAATTAGAAAATGCAGTTTGTTAGAGATAATCTTGCAATACTGAAAGACACAACTCTGCATATCTAAACAGTTAAAGATTCATTTAAAAATACTCTGAGCAACAAAACCTGATTAAATTGCAATCTACAAACAAAATTCAATTCAAGGTGTGTTCATAATGCCCTTTATTAAAAACTCTAAATGGATAAATGTGATCCCAGTAAATGTGTCAGTTGCAGAAAATGGCTCAAAGCAAAATGACTGAGTTTGGCTCACCCAAGATAGCCTGATAACTTTAGACAGAGCCTTGTTGTGAAAATAATTGTGGGTGTTTCTCTTGGCACATTTCCAACACTCAGATGAATAAAATGGACAAAATTTCAATAATGTTTGAGAGGATTATCTGCTAAAGCACAACCAGCCTGAATTAAGAGTTTCTCTTCAAGATGTACAATGGCCTAAGTTTCCTACATGTCTACTTGCAAGAAGCATTGCTTTTCAGATGTAGCTGAAGAGAAAGCAACAACAACAACAACAACAACAACAACAACAACAACAAACACAATACCCAGAGAATAAAATCAAAAGAATAAGGACTGAGAGACGACTCCCAGGAAACAAGCATAAGAGTCCAAGGAACACTCCTTATCATCCAGAAAAGCTCTCTTGCAGAACTGCCAGCAGGAATTCACAGCCACCATGGATCTGTGTCCCTTGCTTGTTTTTGACAGAAGGGTTGGTTGTGATTATTATTATAACTATACTTCTGAAATTGTTATGTCATCTTATGCACTTAAGTTTGGTAATTTAAACATAGAAACAGTTTCAATTGGTCTGTTCTCATTTTGCTTCTTTGGAATTTTATGGTAGTATATTAGTCTGAGTTAAATGCAGAAAGCAGATGCACTTTATGTATTCCAAGAAGTTTGGCTGTAATACAGGAAATTAGAGGTTTATGCATCCATTGAACTGGACTGGGGAGTAAAGTTCAGAAAAGTTGCTGCTAGAGGTTATAAAAATTACATTGCAGGCAATGATTTCAGCTACCTACAACCCTCAAATGCAAAATCTGTAGAACCCCCATACAAAATGTTATTACCCTGAACAATCCTGGGAAAACCTGCAGATCCCAGGTGCCTGTAAGCACTGAGATGCATGATTTACAGAAATTGTTTTGGATATTGCTGCAAACCTCTCATTTGCTACTTATCCATACCCCTTGTTTGCAAAAAAAAAAAAGGGTTTATCTCTTTCCTTTGCAGATCTCAACTGAGAGTCTCCCATTGTCAGATTTTGACCTAGGACCATCTCAGAAAGGGATTCTTCTATGATTCAGAGGAGAAGGTAAGGAGTGAAGTAGGATGTGGAGTTGATGCAGACAATTCAATAAATAGACAAAAAAACACATCCGATGTAATGAGGAGACATATTTATTTTGGAATGTTTTTCTAATTGGAATTCTTAGCTGATGACAATTAGAAATATCATCCTGAAACAAGTAATTTAATATAAACAGAAACCATCAATGTAACAATCTCTTTTGATGTGAAGATATTTTGTTGTTTTGATATATGCTTAACTACTTAACCACTCTACAATTTGTTATCGAGGACAACCAAAGGAAGTCCAAAAAAAGGCAAATACACGATGAGAAAAAAATTTGTGTGTGAATGTAACAGACAAGCCACCATAATTCGTGTAGCAAATTTTAAGAGTGAAACCTTAATGTTTGCCAAATCTGTGGTTGATTCACTTAGTCATAGTGCTGTTTTAAAATAGCTCATAGATTTTAAAAAATATAAATAGGAAAATCATTATTTAACATGATTGTAACAGTTGCTTTTGAAATCCTATATTTGTTTTTAGAATAGTAAAACCTTTAGGTTCTGCTTTGGAAAAACTGAAGGTTTATACCGTTTCAGTCAAAGATTTGTGTGTATAGAGTAACGTCACCATCTTGTGGTCTTTTAAGATATTGCTGCTAAGAATATTAAGTATTTTAGTATCCATGAATAATATGAAGGCACTGCCTTTTAGTACTTTTCTCTCAGTAAGATCGAATATATATAATCAATGAATCAACACTTTTAACCCTTACATAATAAAAAACTGCTTTAAAACTTATTTAAATATGATTTTCTGTTTTTGAAAATATCTATTAAATGGAAGACTTTTATTAAGTTGAATTCCACTTAAAAATCTTATTTGCTTGTTTATTTATTTATGATTATTGTGTGCCTCTCCCATAAAAATGTAAGTTACATGAAAAGAGGGATTTTTATCTTGTTCACAGCTGAATTCTAGAGAAAAGAACTATGTGCTGGGCACATAGCTGACCTAACAAATACTTAATGAATCCGTGAATACAGATGTGAATGAATGGATTCTGTCTGTTACAAATATTGTAAGGCAAATTAGTTCCATAATTTTCTTAGTTTTGTAACAAACCACACAAATTAAAACGTAGTTTTGTTTAAGCCAATCAAATGGGTAAGCTCCGAGGGACATTGGTGTTTGGTTTTGTGTTTTATCAAAGATATTGTAAGGGGACCTAGCTGGATGTTATACAATCAGCTTGATTTTGTTCTAATTCGCTACAGTCGTGCATATGTAGGTTTGTAATTTAATTAATTTGGCTCACTATGCCTGATGCAATGTGATGGAAAAGGGGTAGCCTTTGAAGTCAGTCAAGCTAATGTTCACTTCTAGCTCTGCCAGAAATGTGTTTTGGGGAAACTAAAGTTTCTCAGCATTGATTTCCTTTTCTGAATCTGGGAAAAATAACCTCCCTCATAGCATGTATGTAAACTAGAAATGTGAACTTTTACCATTTTGAATATTTAGTTATTCTAAACCACATTTTGCCTCCATGAGTGGATCAGTTACCAAACACTTAAAGGTGAATCTATTTCATGTTAGGCATAATCAGGGGAAGAACAAACATGTAAGACATAGTGCTCCTTTTCAAAAGCTAATACTCAATGGCTGTTGAATCAAAACCCTTATGAAAAGCAAATTACTATTCATTTGATTTGAAGCTCCAGTTAAGTCCCAGCCCTGACATTTATTAAAATGAATTTGTACTAATATGATAATTGTGCAAATCTTGTAATATATTTTGTGTTTCAGGTGGATTCTCCACAGCTAGCTTCAATTCTGTCTTCCATCACATCCAGCATAGAGGGAGGGAGGAGAGGGAAAGTAATGGGCTAATCTTCATTTGTAGGTCCTTTCTAGCTTCTGGGGTCTGGCAGATAGTTAAAGAGAACTCTTCCGGGTCTTCAGGAGGGATATCTGCTGGGTCCCTCTCCCCGGAAGTTTTTTGATGTGGCTGATTATTTGTGACCCATTCCTCAGTCCCCAGGTATGAAGAGTCACAGCTTCCTTCTGCTCCCCGGTGTGCAAGACTCTCATCCCTGGGAAACATTTATGGAACAGTCTGAAAACTGCTAGAGTGCAGAACTATCCCATGGCAATGGTATTCCCTGGATCTGCCACTGAAACATTCCTTGTTCTCTAGATTTTCCAGGTAGGAGTCATACACCCGATTCAAAGGTGAAGCGAAAGCCCTCACCAAAGAACACTTCTTTGTGAAATTTCTTTGATTATTTTATTTTCTCAAAATAGGTGAGGGGGTTCAGCTATAGGTGAACTCACTGGTCTTCGAACCAAGTCTCATAGCTATTCTTTGGAAAATTATATTTTGGTCTGGCAATTTGTGTCATAATTTCATATCTATTGCAACTCGTGCTTCAGTTTGAAGCACACTCAGTATATTTGGACACTCAATAAAAAGAATACTATATAAAATCATATTTGCACATTTTCTGATCTGCTATAACAAACTATGCTTTGGGAAACTTTAATGCCCCAATAAACAAACAGTCACATCAATGTTACATCACTCTACAAGACCCAAATAAAATTGTGTTTAAGGGATACACTTAATATTTGCTGTCATTCTTTAGTAATATTTATCAATATCAGCGCATCTGCAACTGAAGTTTGATTTTTAGTTAAATGATTTCACGCACCATATTAAATACATCTTATATGCAAAAAAATCATGTCACTGTTCATTTGAAAGAACAGATGTATTATAGAAAATTATCAGAGGCCAAGCAGAGTAAACATATCTGATGTTTTTGAGACTATCAGCTGCATAAGTGGACACTTAGTGGTGAGTAAATCAGGTAGCAGGGATGAGAAAATTTTGTGTGAAATGTAGTGTTATAAATTAAATTACAGAATAAAAATAAAAGGGCTTAATCAGAGACATTTATAAGTACAATGAGTCATTAAACTGCCAAGTGTCTGAAGGAACCAAGACTGCAAAGACATCTTCTGCTCTTTTTATAGAATTCTCCAAGGATAGATTTCATTGAAGAGATTTTAGAAGAAAAAAAATCAATAGACTTTTAAAATTCCAAAGTAATTCTTTGGCCGGATTAATATGGCTGTCTTTTTAAGAATTTAAGGCAAAAGATAAGGTGACTTAATTAAATGATCCCAAGTTTTCAAAATAATAAATATGAATACACACTGAAACCATCTTTATTGTCATCATAGGGCCATCTCTTTTTTTCTCTTGTGGCTTTTTCATATTGATCCAAATATAATTTAAGACCCCTGCACTAAATTTAGGCTGCACTAAATTTTTTTACGTGTGTATTTTTTCTGATAATTAGGCCCATAAATGAGGTTAAAAGGAAATTAGGTAATAGAAAATTTTAGACTGGAATAAGTTCTATTAGGTAAGGTCTACTTATTTTACAAAACCAAATTAACCCTCTCGTAGTCCCTGTTGGTATAAAAGGCCCTAAAGTAAAAACATGGTATTTATGTAGTGTTACTATGAAAATTAACATGCAAAAATAAAAAATTAGCATATTCAGTTTTACTACAATTAAGTTTTGATTAGTCAGGGGCAGCTGTCTGAGCTCTTGCAAATGGAAGTATTTTATAGTTGAACACAAACATTTACAAATGGGTCATTCAAGCCATCTTTCATATTTAAGAGAGGATCTGTTATTTCTTAGCATAGGAAAATCCCAAGACTTGTTTAAGAAGTAAAAAAAAAAAAAATAGTTCTCTCAGGACAACTACTCTTAAAATCAAGCTACCCTTTCAAAGAATGAAATTACCATCTGTTAATGGTAGCAAAGACCTCACATAATACAGTTATGACTGTCTAATGGTCAGTTTTAAAACTAGTGCTGGATAATTATAACACAAATGTGTTCAATTACTGGTTACAGAATATGGTTATGCAGCCTATATTCTGACCTTACAAAAGTAGGGAAAGAGTAGAGTTTCTTGCCTTAATTAAGATAAAGAGGAGGTTGGAGAGTCCACATGAGATCAGGCTTCATGTCTGTGAGCTACAACAATATGTGCCTTTCCAATAGAAAAATGTAATAGCTAGCGGAATGTAGATGAGGTCACTAGCTAGAGTCTCCAGTATATTTTGCTTGCCATGAATTGTAATATCTTCTCTGGGTAAGTTTAAAATGTGTGTCAATAGTTTCCTGTGATCATGCGCAGTCTATAACCTTTATCCTAGAAACCCAGCTCTCTTTCATAGCTGTCTCGCTTTCTGCAATCACTGCTTTCTTTCCTTTGTTTCAAAGAAGAAGTTCTAAGTTTTTAAAGGTAGATACAATTCTTGTAGGTAACTTTCCAAATACAAGCTTTATGTCATCATCGCTTCATTACCTTAACTGACCCATAGTTTTCCCCCATCTGATTTTCAACTCCACTCCAAATAATACATGTATATTGTTTTCAGATTGAGTTCTGTTACCAGTCAACTATTGTTGCAAAAGTCCTGCCTAACAATCACATAATCTCATTGAAATAAAACAGTAAGGAATTACTATTAATGTCCGCAGACTTGCATCGAATAGGTAGCAGTGTTTCAGGCTGTATGTCTGCTTGGGCTTGGGTCCTTGCTGCTACTAATGTGTTAATTCTGTGATCCAGTCGAAAGGGGCACAACTGTTTTCTCGTTACAAAGTCAGAGATGCAAGAAAGCAAAATCCAATGTACAAGCTCATTTTACATCCTTTCTTTGGCCAGAGTGAATCATATGGCTAACTTTAACATCAATGGGTAGCAAATATTTCCTGAATAATCCAGATGATCAGAGATTTCTTGTTCTAATTACTACTGATATACAAAAAATTCCTCAAAAAATTAGTGATTAAAAAACTATATTGTTTTGTGCATGATTTTATAGGTCACACATTTGGAGAAGCCTTGCCTGCACTGTTCATGTATTTGATATCTCAGTCGTTGTAGTCAGATGGTAGCTGAGGCTGCAGCATTTTAGAGCCCACTATGCTAGATACGTATCCTAGATGACTCACTTATAGAGCTTGCCATTAATCTTGGCTGTTGGCTAAAAATTTGGTGGGCAGTTAACTGAGGAGCTTATATGTTTCCTCTCCAGCATAGAGGCCACAGGATAGTGAGACTTCTTACATGGCAGAGTCCAAGCAGAGTGAGAGGGAATTGTAGCGAGAGTGGAAAAGTGTGGAACAAAGTGCCTCAATCGCTTTGTGATTGGATATTGGAGTTCTCCAGGCTTCACGGGTATTTAAAGCTGCCTTTTTTTGTGTGTGGAGATATTTTCCAATTTTTGGAAGTTAGTCTCTAGTGTCACTCTGTCGCCCAGGCTGGAGTGCAGTGGCGCCAACTCGGCTCACTACAAGCTCCGCCTCCCGGGTTTACGCCATTCTCCTGCCTCAGCCTCCCGAGTAGCTGGGACTACAGGCGCCCGCCACCTCGCCCGGCTGGTTTTTTGTACTTTTAGTAGAGACGGGGTTTCACCGTGTCAGCCAGGATGGTCTCCATCTCCTGACCTTGTGATCCGCCCGTCTCGGCCTCCCAAAGTGCTGGGATTACAGGCGTGAGCCACCGCGCCCGGCCCAGAAACATTCTTATAGTTTTAAAGGACAATGCACAGCCTCTGGAATGCTCTTTTACTACCATACTTCCAGTGATTCTCTTCTTCAGGTTGAGGACACTTCCTCTGGAAGAAAACCCTCTTAAATGACCTCTTGACAACTTCCCATAAGGTCCAAGTAAGGTCTACAGGAAACAATACCTCTGACATGCTGATGGTGAACGGCACAGCTGGATTCCGTTGTAACTACCTCTGATCACTCTGTTGACTCCAGAGAAAACTTTCCTCTAATTCTTAGGCATAAGTTAAATACAAATAGTTAATGTATTCTCCAAATGTCAAGCTTCTGGTCCTGGTGCCTCAGGATTTTACTGTCTGATTTCCAAGTCTTCTGGCACCTGGGAATTCCAAACTGTTGTCTCCTCAGACCAACAAGACCACTCATCTCTGTTTGTGTCACTCGAATGGAAGAAACTGGAAGGTCACCTCAAGGACAAATGGGGATCAATGTGGAGCCTATTGTATGGTTCTCTTATTTCAAGCATTACAGTCACTCTGTTTCCCGACTCCATTTCCTAATTGCTCCCCAGTGTCATCAAGTAGCTATGTGCCCCCTCTCTGCTTTTGTAACTGTTACTAAATTGAAGATCAGTTAGATTCAAACTACTCCATCATACACAAAAGTGAAAGCTAAATACTTATCTCCTGTCATCTGTCCTTTGGTATTACCTAGGTAACAACTCAAGACTATTTTTTTTTTGGTAACTGCACTATACTTAGGGCTTAAGTTGGCACTAACACTTGCTTATCTCTAGAATATCCTCATTTTTCTCTTTCAGAATGATTGTTCTTGTTTGTTAACAATGTTATATTTTTATTGTATTTTATTTGACACTATAGTTGTATCAATGGAGAAAGTTGTTTGGATAACTCTTAGTCTGCCAGATACTGGAAATGAAGTGCTAAGTCCACTTTTCCATACTGATTCCAGAATTGTGATGCTAAAAATTAAATACAAGCATGTTATCCTCTGTTTGAACTTTATCATAACCTTCCCATTTCCTAAATTCTACACTCCTCAAATAGCATACACTGCCACACTTGAAGAGAGTCGGATCCTGCAGGCCTTCTCAAATTCATTTTGACTGATATCTTTTCTTTTTCAACAGCACAAAATTGCTTTTAGCCTAGACATCCCAAGCTACTTCATAGCCCAATGCCTTACTTTTGTTGCCTCATTTTCCAGGAGAACTTTACAGTTTTCACTGTCTGCTTCAGTTGATAAAGCTACTCATTTCAAGTACCAATTCTAAGAAGCCTTTTTTGACAGCTCTCCAACACACACACACACACACACACACACACACACATCTCTATCATCATATTCATTACAATTATAGATCCTGTGCCATGGAATTTCTGGTCTCTTTTGTAGTATATGTTACTTCTTCAACTAGATTTTATACACCTTAATATTCTAGGATGTTTCCTTTTTTTTTTTTTGGAGACAGAGTCTCGCTCTGTTGCCCAGACTGGAGTGCAGTGGCGCGATCTGGCTCACTGCAAGCTCCGCCTCCCGGGTTCACGCCATTCTCCCGCCTCAGCCTCCCGAGTAGCTGGGACTACAGGTGCCCGCCACCACGCCCAGCTAACTTTTTGTATTTTTAATAGAGATGGGGTTTCACAGTGTTAGCCAGGATGGCCTCGATCTCCTGACCTCGTGATCTGCCTGCCTCGGCCTCCCAAAGTGCTGGGATTACAGGCGTGAGCCACCGTGCCTGGCCTCTGGGATGTTTCTTTTATAGTCTGCTATGTATTAGAAGACTCTGTGCTTATAGTGGGGCATCATTCAGTGCTTTTTGGATTTACTTACAACTGTATTATACATAAACCAAAATACTATTTGCCTTTAAAAATCAGAATTGAAGCAATATTGTATGTAATAATTCAGTCATTGCTCTTCTCTTTTAAAATTCTCTTGCTTATACTGATAAATCACTCATATCTATGTATATTAAACATGAAAATTATTATTTTTTAATTGAATAGATGTATTAGTCAGTTCTCACACTGCTAATGAAGACATACCCAAGACTGTGTAATTTTTAAAGAAAAAGAGGCTTAATGGACTCACAGTTCCACGTGGCTGGGGAGGCCTCAGTCATGGTTGAAGGCAAAGGAGAAGAAAGACACATCTTACATGGTAGCAGGCAAGAGAGCTTGTGCAGGGAAACAACCATTTACAAAACCATCAGCTCTCATGAGACTTATTCACTATCACAAGAACAGTATCAGAGAACACCAACCCTCCCACGATCCAGTTATTTCCACTTGGCCCCACCCTTGACACATGGGGATTATTACAATTCAAGGTGAGATTTGGGTGGGGACACAGCTAAAGCATACCAATAGTAAACTGAGAAATCTAGCACATCATAATCATCATCAGTTCTTTTTAAGATCAATGCTGGACTGATCTAGAGGACAATTAAACATTCAGCTGTCTGATTAAAATATTTTGTAAAATATTTACCACGTACAAATATAACTTAAAAAGAAATGCTACCTGTATAATGTTGTATATATTTACAGTCCTAAAAGAGACTTTAGAAGAGGTGAGAGTATATACATAGATGAATAATTTAATTGCTTTATGATTACACTGAACTTACCTCTATCTTGTTTAATCCATATTCTGTTTTCATAGATTATCACTAGATATACAATGGGAAATTTATGCCACTCTCGCAAATTTAAACTACTTTAGTAGTCTCATGTTGTATTCAACACAGAAAGGGTTACTTTTAGAACATGGTTTAATCTCAATATCTATATGGATTATTTTAAACATTGTTATTCTCATGTATGTTCTCTATAATTTTTGGTTCCCATGTATCTCTTGTGAATCATTTTTATTTACTTGTTTTTATTTATTTATTTGAGATGGAGTTTTACTCTTGTTGCCTAAGCTGGAGTGCAATGATGTGATCTCGACTTACCGCAACCTCTGCCTACCAGGTTCAAGCGATTCTCCTGCCTCAGCTTCCCGAGTAGCTGGGAATACAGGCATGCACCACCATGCCCAGTTAATTTTGTATTTTTAGTAGAGGTGGGGTTTCTCCATGTTGGTCAGGCTGGTCTTGAACTCCTGACCTCAGATGATCCACCCACCTCAGCCTCCCAAAGGGCTGGGATTAAAGGCATGAGCCACCGTTCCTGGCAAATGATTTTTAAAATAAAGCAAATATTTTGGAATATGGGTTGACTGAATTCTTTCAGTCATTACTACATTTTGGATATTTATTAAATATTTCTAAAAACTTTGCTTTACATTCAGAATGCAGAAATGTAACATATTTATTCTATGCTCTTTAATGGTGATTATACCCTATTGGACTTTCTCATCCGGTACTTCTACTGGATGTATCCTATGGTAGTTTGTTCTTATCTAATTTCTAATTGTGCATCTTTCTCACCAATATTCTTGATCTATCTTTAGTTCCATTTTAGTTGCTTAGACTATCTGATTGCTTCCAATACTCATTAGTATCTAATTTATTCTATTGTTACACATAGTTCAGACATTTTTACACTTCTTAAAACTTGAAAACTTACATTAAGTGATTTTATGCTAAAATAATCAATTCTTATAGTTACCTCCTTTTTTGTAAATTACAAGCAAATATGTCATATGCTTGCATTGATAGGATGGAATAATTGTGTGAAATATATGTCCATTTAAATATGGGTAAAATAAGCTAGTTTTGTATAGAAAGGGTTTTACACTTCTATAAATGTGTTTTTTTTGTTTCCCACTAACAATGCAGGCTCTTAATTTTAAATATTAGAACTAAGTGCTTTTTCAGTAGTTTTATTTCGCTTTATTTGTAAAGTGGCCCTTTCCCACTGGTTCCCATCCGACCCGTGTTTCTGCTTGATATTTCATTAGACAAAGATAATACAAAGTCATGGATGTAGTAAACATGCTTTTAAAATAAAACCTCAATTTCTAAAATGAAAGACGAAGGAAATTATGTGAAAATTTTAGAGCCATGATTTTATTCATTGCTACTCCATGTGTCTCATTTTACCCCCAAAATACCTTGTTAGCTGAACAATTTTCACTCAAGTAAAAAAACGTGCAGGCATTTAATAAAAATGTATAACTTGAAAATTTTAAATTTAAAAGTGAAAATAGACATGATCTAGAGCAAGATGACAGCATGTGATATCTTGAAAGTGGTGGAGGGATGTAAAATTAAAACCAAACAGCTAATTTTCTGAATTATACATTCATGGACTTTAAATGATATGTCATACATTAATAATAAAATAGCTATGGAAGCCAAATAAAAGTATAGCTCAGTTAAACTCCTTTGATTACAAATTTTGATTAGTACATTGGAATGGAAAATAGAAACCACGAAGATGAAGGTATGAAATTTGGTATGAACATTTAAAACATTTGTATTCATTAAAATATTATGGATTAGAGATATGTGATAAGAAACTCAAATAAATCAGGAATATGAGATATAAAATGAAAAATATGTAGTCATTGCACGCACATTTTCAGTAGGATTTGATGTTAGGTATCTGACTAAATGAACTGAAACTCTTCTCAGACACATGTTATAAAACAAGTTCATCTACAAGTAATTTAATTTACATATGTGAAAAAGCTCAGCAGTGCTCTGTGTGGCATTAGGTGTCTTAGTCATATCACAAAAGCAATTAGATCATACTGGAAACCAGCTGTGCATCAAGTAGATTGCTTTTATCTAAGTGATAAAAACCTTGTAGAGTGTGAACAATACTGGGTATAAAATGTAACATTTTAATGAACAGCATAAAAGATGAATAGAATGAACAGGAGAAATGGCACATTTGCAGGGGGCATGTACAGCTGGAGGAAGGGAAAAAGAAAGTGAGAAATGTTTGTACTAGGTTGAAATAAAACGTTCACCTGTACTGATTTTTAATCAGAAAGGTTTCAACATCATTTAATTAATTTATGAAATACAAAATCTTAACTTTATAATTTAGCCATGCTGGACAAATTCAGAGTTTACAGATCATATTCTGAAAGAAGGCATACATAAGGTTATCAATATTTATTCTTTACTAGGGAAGTTTTTGCAGTAAAGAAGGAATGAAGGAAGAGGCATGGATGAAGAGTAAGAGAGAATTGAATTATTTTGAAGGACACTCGTGACCAAAAAAAGGCAAGTTCAGACAGGCCTGCTCATATCATTTAGACCAAGTACTATCATATTGTCATCACTTAATAAAAGTTGGATGAATGAATGGATGGATGGGATACATTTACCTGATTAGAAATATATCTAAAGCCAAGAAAGAGAAAAAGAATAATCAATAATACCACAAAGTTTTCTCAGTATTATTAAGAATATGATTTATTTTACTTTTTAACTTTCTATAGTGACTTTTAACATCTATCAAGTCTACTAACAGATTTTACATTTTAAATAGTCTCAAACATTTTTAGAAGATGAGAACACAACTGTAAACTGCATCTGATTACAGGAACTCATATATTCAGGGGAATTACAGTATTATTTCCCACCCTAAATTATTTATAATTGCTG
This sequence comes from Theropithecus gelada, assembly GCF_003255815.1. Lineage (NCBI taxonomy): Eukaryota > Metazoa > Chordata > Mammalia > Primates > Cercopithecidae > Theropithecus > Theropithecus gelada. The sequence goes on along the minus strand of NC_037679.1, from coordinate 112,149,869 downwards.
CCACTTATTGAGCATTTACTATATGCCAAGCCATCTGCAAACCATATTAAGTTTAATTCATTTTATTTAGTCAACTCTCTTGAAGACTTGAATTTTAATGGCAATATCTAAGACATGACATTTTAAAGCTGTCATATGACCCTATGAATTACGTAGCATACTTGTTTTCAACGTTTCCTCAAAATATACGTAAATGTGCAAATATATTAATAAGAATAATCACTAGCCCAACTTAAGAAGCTACGAGTGATTAAACAGTCCTGATTTAAAAAAAAAATAAAACAAAACAACAAACAAAAAAAAAAAACAAAGTTTTCTTTAAAACCAAATTCATGTTAAGTCAGTGGTGTCGGTAGTTAAAATGAAATTTTTAGTAGAATAGTATAGTTACAGTTATGGAACTTCTTAAAAGGAATCAAAATTTCATATAACTGGCTCGGAAATAACCTGTAAATGAAAGGAGAAAGGAAGTATACAGAAAACAAGAATGTATAACAGTGTTTATTGTTCTTATTTTTCCCTTAATATTTGTATTCTACAATGATATACATGTAAAACAGTTGAAAAGGTGACCAAAATTGTAAGAAAAGAAATCTAAAAGAATACTCTATGTGCTTTCTATGATGATTGTAAAAGTATTTTGGTTGTAGAAGTAAAATGTAATGTGAAATTTATTGATGGAGACAGTTTGAAAATGTTCATGAGTGTGACTTTAAGGTGTTGAAAGGAAGATAAATGACAAAAATTTCTAGATTCCAATTTTTCTTATTTCTAGATAGTTCATTTTTCAATACGTATGGTAATAATTGTTGTATTAGTCTGTTTCACACTGCTGATTAAGACATAACCAGGACTGGGTAAATTACAAAGAAAAATAGGTTTATTGGACTTACAGTTCCACATGGCTGGAGAGGCCACATCACGGGAGAAGGTAAGGAGGAATAAGTCACACTTATGTGGATGGCAGCAGGCAAAGAGAGAACATGTGAACAGAAACTCCCGTTTTTAAAACCATTAATTCTCGTGAGACCCATTCACTAACACAAGAACAGCACAGGAAAGACCTGCCCCCATGATTCAGTCATCTCCCACTGGCTCCCTCTCACAAGATGTGGGAATTATGGGAGCTATAGGATGAGATTTGGGTGGGGACATAGAGCCAAATCATATAATTCTGCCACTGGCCCTTCCCAAATCTCATATCTTCACATTTCAAAACCGGTCATGCTGTCCCAACAGTCCCCCAAAGTCTCAACTCATTTCAGCATTAACTTAAAAGTCCGCAGTCCAAAGTCTGATCTGAGACAAGGCAAGTCCCTTCTGCCTATAAACCTGTAAAATCAATGCAAGTTAGTTACTCCCTAGATACATTGGGAGTACAGATATTGGGTAAATGCAGTCATTCCAAATGGGAGACATTTGCCAAAATGAAGGGGCTCCAGCCTCCAGGCAATTCCGAAATCCAGCGGGCCAGTCAAATCTTAAAGCTCCAAAATGATCTCCCCTTTGACTCCAAGTCTCACATCCAGGTCACACTGATGCAAGATGTGGGTTCCCATGGTCTTGGGCAGGTCTGCTCCTGTGGCTTTGCAGGTTACAGCCTCCCTCTTGGCTGCCTTCACATGCTAGTGCTAGGTGTCTGCGGCTTTTCCCTGCACATGGCGCAAGCTGTCAGTGGATGTACCATGCTGGGGTCTGGAGGATGGTGGCCTGCTTCTCACAGCTCCATGGGGCAGTGCCCCAGTAGGGACTCTTTGTGGGGGCTCTGACCCCCCTCATGGAGGTTCTCCATGAGCACCCTGCCCCTACAGCAAACTTCTGCATGGGCATCCAGGCATTTCCACACATTTTCTGAAATCTAGGTGGAGGTTTCCAAACTTCAATTACTGACTTCTATGCACTCACAGGCTCAACACCATGTGGAAGTTGGCAAGGCTTGAGGCTTGCACCTCTGAAGCCACAACCCGAGCTCTATGTTGGCTGCTTTCAGCCACAGCTGAAGTGACTGGGATTCAGGGAACTAAGTTTCTAGGCTGTGCACAGCAGGAGGACCCTGGGCCTGGTCCATGAAACCACTTTTTCCTCCTAGGTCTCAGGGCCTGTGATGGGAGGGGCTGCCACAAAGGTCTCTGACATGCCTTGGAGACATTTTCCCCACTGTCTTGGTGATTAACATTCCGCTCATTGTAAATTATGCAAATATCGGCAGCAGGCCTGAATTTCTCCTTAGAAAATGTTTTGGTTTTTGTTTTTTTTTTTTCTATTGCGTTGTCAGGCTGCAAATTTTCCAAATTTTTATGCTCTGTTTCCCTTTTGAAACTGAATGCCTTTAACAGCACCCAAGTCAAATCTTGAATGCATAGCTGCTTACAGATTTCTTCCACTAGATACCCTAAATCATCTCTCTCAAGTTCCAAGTTCCAAAAATCTTTAGGGTGGGTCAAAATGCCACCAGTGTATTTGCTAAAACATAATAAGAGTCACTTTTGCTCCAGTTCCCAACAAGTTCCTTATCTCCATCGAGACCACTTCACACTGGATTTCATTGTCCATATCATTATCAGCATTTTGGTCAAAGTCATTCAACAAGTCTCCAGGGAGTTCCAAACTTTACCACATTTTCCTGTCTTTTTCTGAGTTCTCCAAACTGTTTCAATATTTGCCTGCTACCCAGTTCCAAAGTCACCCCCAGATTTTGGGGTATCTTTTCAGCAGCGCTCCACTCTACTGGTACCATTTCACTGCATTAGTCTGTTTTCACATTGCCAATAAAGACATATCCAAGACGGGGCAATTTACAAAAGAAAGAGGTTTAATGGACTTACTGTTCCATGTGGCTGGGGAAGTCCCACAATCATGGCAGAAGAAAAGGAGGAGCAAGTCACATTTTACATGGATGACAGCGAGCAAAGAGAGCTTGTATAGAGAAACTTCCATTTTTGACACTATCAGATCTCATTGGACCCATTCACTATCACTAGAATAGCACAGAAAAGATCTGCTCCCATGATTCAACCATCTCTCACTGGGTCCCTCACAGCAGGTGGAATTAAGGGAGCTACAATATAAGATTTGGGTGGAGACAGAGTCAAACCATAACAATTGTATTGGCCATTTCTTATCTTAGTTTTTCTAGTATTATTTTCTTCCAATCTCTGATGGTGTGACCGTTTTATGGAAAAAAAAAAGTTTTCTTACTTCTATTCCTCCATTCTAATGACTACATTCTGAACACACAAAGGAAATCCCAAGCAGCTGGGTGTGGTGGCTTATGCCTGTAATCCTAGCACTTTGGGAGGCTGAGGCGGGTAGATCATGAAGTCAGGAGATCAAGACCATACTGGCCAACATGGTGAAACCCTGTCTCTACTAAAAATACAAAAATTATCTGGGCGTGGTGGTGTGTGCATGTAATCCCAACTACTCGGGAGGCTGAGGCAGGAAAATCGCTTGAACCAGGGAGTCAGAGGTTGCAGTGGGCTGAGATTACACCACTGCACTCCAGCCTGGCAACAGAGAGAGACTCTGTCTCAAAAAAAAAAAAAAAAAAAAAAAAGAAAGAAAGAAAGAAAGAAAAGAAAAAAGAAAAAAGAAAGGAAAACTACATACTGAAACCATTGTAATAGACATGGGACAGAGCTTATCAAATAGAAGCATTCTGAGCCAACTTGCAACTTTTTCTACTGAGTGGGGAAGCAGTATTCTTAGAGAGTCATATTAGAAAATCCACAAAAATAATTATATAACATGAATGAGACAAAGGATAAAAGTATCTACATTTGATATACTGTATTATTAATTTTATTGTATTATTTAAAAATTAATAATAAAACAAACTTTTCTTCCCACAACTAGAAACCATTACTTAACAACTTAATAAAATATTAAATTTTAAACTTAATTTAGGACCATGAAAACGTAATTCTAGAGATCATAGCCAATGCAATAAAATAGGAAAAATTATGCACTTATAAATTTTGAATAGTTTTATAACTTATGAGTTATAATTATAGAAACATAAAAGAAACAAATATATTTCTGTATTTTTTAAATTTTGAGATAAATAAGAAACAGGCTGGGCATGGTGGCTCACATCTCTAATCTCAGCACTTTGGGAGACTGAGGTGGGCAGATCACCTGACATTGGGAGTTCAAGACCAGCCTGACCAACATGGAGAAACCCTGTCTCTACTAAAAATACAAAATTAGCCAGGCATGGTGACTCATGCCTGTAATCCCAGCTACTCGGGAGGCTGAGACAGGAGAATCGCTTGAACCTGGAGGCGGAGGTTGCAGTGATCTGAGATCGTGCTGTCGCACTCCAGCCTGGGTAACAAGAGCAAAACTCTGACTCAAAAAAAAAAAAAAAGTTTAAAAAAACTATTAATTCTACTGTACTGTGTTCAGTAAATTGACAAAAATGTTACCCTTACCTATATCAGAAATAACTAGTTAGAAAAGCTGAAAGTAAAATATGTCACCACAAAGTAACAGCATGTTATAAACTAGGAATTCATTTAAAAAACACAATACCTATTTAATTTAATAGTGAAATGCTTTTTATAATTTTAAATAAATGAAGTAACTTGTAAGTTTCCTGTAAGGAATGATTCAATATTTAATTATATTAGCACCATGCAATATACCAATGGGACAAATCTGCACATGTATCTCCTGAATCTAAAAGTTGAAATAATAAAAAAGTCTACCTTATACATTTTCAAAAAATGTAATTCTCTAAATAAAATTCTCATCATAAAATAGAGAAAACTGAGGAAAATTCCCAAAAAGTAGAAGAAAATAGGGAGCATAAAAACCAATATTTTGTTTGAGAAATAAAAGTCAATTATTTAAACTATAAAATAGAAGTAAATATGTTCACACAAACACACTCATAGACAGGCAGTTCTGGCTTTGCTTGGTTCTAATATACATTCGTTTTAGTTACTGCAGTTTAGTTAAATACCAATCCCCCAACAATACAATTCATATTTTACTTACCATTTTCTCTTACCTGTGGGTAATTACATAAAGCACAAACTTTGCTGTTAGTCTTACAGTCCACACATTACTAAGAAACAGATGCACATCACAATCTCTGACCAGTTGTCACTTCTTTGACAGTCTGTCAGTGATGAGTCTCTGTGTATCTGTTACTCAGTTCACCCTGAGACAGCAAAGTGTGTAGTTGTGTTGCCTCCTTATTTCCCAGTGAAAAATCGATGTGACATTTACAAAAGTGGGTAACTAGAAAATGGCCATTGGCCAAAAAGATAAAAATGCAGCAAATAAGTGAAAAGTGACAAGGCAGGAAATAAAACTAAAATAGGGTGCAAATGAAGTTACAGGAAAAAAAAAATGGCTGCTTTCAAGAATGTTGAAAATACTGTTGTTAGTGCAGATACGGAGGCAGACACATGTAGCAAAGGCAAATTTACCAACAGAATGAGGCAAGATGTCCCAAAGGAACTGATGTTGATAAAAATTCACATTAGAGGGACTCTCAGAGATATTTCATGATAATAAAAGCTACAGAATAAAATGTTGGAAGCTGATTCAAATTTTAAAAGGAGTAATTCTATTTACTAAGGCATAGAGAGGATGCTTGCTTGTATTGTAATTTATGTGACAAAAGAAGCCATCTTTATTCAAAGTACTCTTCACAAGTTTTTTTTTTTTTTAACAAAGAAATCAAACACTGTAATGTTTCTAAAGTTTTACTTTAGAGTATACTAAAAACATATTTGTTTAACATTTTTTCATTTCCTTATAATCTTATAACTGTTAATAAAGGTTTAAACATTTTGTGAAAAAATATTGTTTTGGGAAAAAAAAATCACAATTTTCCTATTGATTATTAAGATTGCCTTGTATTGTTCCAGCTGGCATGGTCATTCTTAGAGTCCCTCATTACCATCCAAAATGAGCACTGCCTACCAGACAATTGAGATCATATTTAAGGGTCCTCCTATTATTTCTAGGAGTTTCCAAAAGAGTGCCTCACCTATACCCACAGAGCATTGCTCTGTTTACAGCCACTTTGCGGTGAAACTAGGCCTCACAAAACCTAAAAAGTTAGCACCAGGTGGCCCTAGATAGGGTCCCACCCTGCCTAGATAGGGTCCCACCCTGCCTCGATAGGGTCCCACCCTGCCTCGATAGGGTCCCACCCTGATAGGGTCCCACCCTGCCAATTCCGGGAAACAACCTCATGAGGTCCCACCCTGCCAATTCCAGGGGTCTCACCCTGCCTCGAAGTTCCCGGAATCAACAACTCCAGGAAAGAACCTCATAAGGTCCTGCTCTAACCAATTAAACCAAGACCCCTTGCTCAGGCTATAGCTAGACCCAATCATTTTACGCCTTAAGCTTTGTTTGAATTTCGCGCCATAAGCTGTGTTTGAACTTGTGTTTGCCTATATAAACAGCCTGTAACAAGCAGTCGGGGTCCCAGGGCCAACTTAGAGCTTGGGACCCTAGCGCGCTAGCAATAAATAACTCTCTGCTGTGAACCTCGTGTCGGTGATCCTTCACGGCGACCCCTGCCCAGGAGGGAATCGAGAGTTCGGTTCCAACAGCGGTATCTTCCAGGAACCATCTTTCTTTTCCGAATACACTTCTGCCTCTCTAACGTTACAAAGACACTTAAGGGTCTCATTTCTTTTACAGCTGTCAGCTCCTGTATGAGAATACCAACAGCAGTGACAAGGTTGCTATCCTGCATGATTATAAACTGCAGCTATTTAGATTGTCAAAGAGGAGTAAGATGTTCACAGTGATCACTGCATGGGCTTTTATCACAGCAATGGGCTACAAGTGATCCCCTGGAGATGACAAAGCAACTCTGACCATTGCTTGGGTCTCTATCTCAGGACCTGTTTCCATCAGATCTTGGTCATTAATGAGTAGACAGAGTCCCTGCTCTTCATATTTTTCCTTCGTGTAAGCCTTGCTCCCTGCAACCTCTAATTATCTTTTCAAGATAAAAAACTAAATCTTCATATGTCACTCTAAAGACAACATGTAGGTCCTGAGTTACATGTAAGTCCTGACTAAACCAGTCAAAATATTGAGTTACATGTAGGTCCTTACTAAACTTGAGTTACATGTAGGTCCTGACTAAACCAGTCAAAATATTTTGTAACTAAGAGTATAAGAAAATTCCAATAAAACCTAAAGAGGTTTTTTAAAAATATGACAAATTAGATAAATATGAAAAAAGTAAAAAATGCTTCAAAAGATGTCAGATAATTAGAAACTATTATCAATGTCATAATTCTGCTTAAATGAAGAGTGTGATCTTGATATAAGAGTAACTAAAATAATACAGTATGTGCATGTGTGTTTTTGTGTGTGTGTGTGTATGTATCACACCAACTGAGGTCATCCTTCTATTTACTACTATCTAGTTGGCAGTTCATTGCTTTTCTCTCAGTTTCAGGACTTGTGTCTCATAATTACTTCAGCCTCAATTCCTGTCCTTGTTTTTCTTTTGTAAGACAAAAGGCCCAAGAATATGGGCCTAACCAGGTAACTCATCCCTGTTGCTTGAAATATTAGAATTTATAGCAGAATATACAAGTTGTGGAATGAGAGAGTGCTTTAAAAGGGCAGCAATGGAAACATTTTAGACTGTCTTTCTTCATTAACCACACTGCCTCACTTTTTGCATCAACCATATCCATCATTCTCTATCTTATGTTTTAAATATTGGTGTCTGAAATTCTTACTGATTCACTTGATTTTGTATTTATTATTTTTCTCTCATCTAAAATATAAGCTTTTTGAGGGATTTATGACTCAATAGCCAGAATAACATCTTTGCCATAAACATTTAATAAATGTTTGAATTTAAAAAGGAAGAAATCCCCATGTGAATGTCCTTCAGCCACCAAGCAAATTATTCTTTCATGTGAGACTTCCTCTATTACTTGACATTTTCCTCTCTCCTTCTTTCTACTACTCTCTTTTTTAGGAATTCTCTCTCCTTAATTTATTTTTCTTATTTCTTCAGAGCATACACCTCCTGCTAGATGCTCTCAAAAAATCATTTTCCATCCCTAAGCAATTGTCAAAATATGTTTTTCGTAGAGTTCTATATTAAATTTTGTTACCAGCAATTGAAATAATATATATATTTATCACATGCAAAACAAAGAACCACTGTATGTAAAATAAATGAAAATTTGAAAACACAAAAAGTTGGTAAAAATAAATATTATATTTCAAGCCTTTTGAGAAAACATTAATTGTATGTAATAATTAAAATTAAAAATCATTCAATAATAGTTGTAGGATCATTAATTATTTTGACAGAAATTTTTAGAAATACCTCAAGCTAGGCTGGACACGGTGGCTCACACCTGTAATCCCAGCAGTTTGGGAGGCCAAGGCAGGCTGATCACGAGGTCAGGAGGTCAAGACCAGCCTGGCCAGCATGGTGAAACCCCGTATCTACTAAAAATACAAAAAGTTAGTCGGGCATGGTGGCACGCACCTGTAGTCCTAGCTACTCAGGAGGCTGAGACAGGAGAATTGCTTGAACCCAGCAGGCGGAGGTTGCAGTGAGCGGAGATCATGCCACTGGACCTCATCCTGGGTGACAGAGCAAGACTCCGTCTCAAAAACAAACAAAAAATAAGAAATACCTCAAACCATGTATCAATAAATTTCAAATAGATTAAGGAGATAAAGATATAAAAGTAATAATTAGATGTCTAGATAAGTAATTATCTGTTTAATCTGATGATAAAATATTTTATATCCATTAAGATACATAAAAGAAAACTAGTAATTAAAAACAATTGATAATAAATTAACTTTTTTGCCAATAAAGTTTGTCCTGAGTAAAAATAAAATAATTGTACTTAGTGCTTGTGATTGAGAATTACCACCTATAAATATCTCAGCTAGACGAGATTCCTTTTCTGATGAGTGAACTGAAACCTGTGTGTTTACATAGGTTGAATCCTTGCTGGTCCTGACTTTATTAGGTTGGCATTTTCAAATTTCCAATGTACTAGCACTCTCAGAGGAGGAATACTAAGGGATGTGTCAGTGATGACTTCTCAGTTTCAGGTATATTCTCCTTAGCTTCATTGAGTAACTCCGGCTTCATTTCCCCTGAGAAATTAGAATCTGTCATACCAGCCAATACAGTGATCTCTCACTTTGTCTGCAGAATCAGGAGCACGAGGAGGCCAGAATTGCCAGGAGTAGTCTCAGCTTTCAATTTAATAGGATCATGTGTACCCTACTGGAAACACTAACCTTTTATGAACTAAAACCTTCTGGTCCACTAACTGAGTTCACAGATATGTGTAAGTGGTTTACTTGTTGTCAATGAGAGGGCTGTTTTCTTTTCTTTTCCTTTGTTCCTAGGGTAGATGACTCTCGAGTAGATGACACCACATGTGGCCTCTGGTTTGAAGCATACCTCACATATTATAAGAGAGTGTTCTGAGTGCACAGCTGTTATATCCCAGATGATGTTATAACTGAGCCTTCAGTAGGTTACCACACCATCCCTTTGCCATGAAATGAGTTTCTTCATGTGTGGAATGTCAAAGTGATGGTTCAGTCATGAATGGTGGTGCTGACAGAAGTGTTTCAGACAGGAAAAGCACATCTGTAACTGAGATATGAATCTGTTCTTAGTGTAAATGATTGCTTCTGCAACAATGCAAGGGGGTAGTGGAAACAACCTCCCACCGTGGCTGGTACTGCCAGGAAATTGTGCCAGATTAGGGGCTCGTTACTTGTCACTGCATTTGGGTCCTTCATGGTAGTGAGAATATCAGGCTTGGTGAGACGTGTTTGGTATTTTGAGACCATGCACAGCCTTTCTTCCTGCTGCCGTGGACTCTGTAAACACATAAGATTGTGTCCGACAGACTCTCCCAGGATGGTTTGTCTTACTCACTTCATTATGAAGACTTCCCTCTTGATGGATCCTTTCTGGTCAGCATGTTATAGAACACAGATTTCATCAACAATATGCTTATTCCCAGAGATACATGCTTCTGGCTGAGATTACTTTCTCACCTGCCTTTTAATATTATAAAAACTGTGACTTCATTTTAATGTGTATTACTTTAATATTTTTATTTTTATTTTTTGAGATGGAGTCTAGCTGTGTTGCTTAGGCTGGAGTGTGATGATGTGATCTCAGCTCACTGCAACCTTGGTTCACTGCAATTTCCGCCTCCCAGGTTTAAGCAATTCTCCTGCCTCAGCCTCCTGAGTAGCTGGGATTACAGATGCCCGCCAGCATGCCCAGCTAATTTTTATATTTTTAGTAGAGACAGAGTTTCACCATGTTGGTCAGGCGGGTCTTGAACTCCTGTAATCCACTCACCTCGGCCTCTCAAAGTGCTGGGATTATAGGCATGAACCACCGTGCCTGGCCCTATATTACTTTAAAGGGCATATCAATCCAAGACTGAATCATTGCAGGAAAAAACTTCAAGAAAGTTATATAAATTGAAAACAGTAACAAAGGCTTAATGTTACTAAATGCTATTCTGGTAGGTTACAAAATGAGATCATTAAATACATGTAAGATCAAATATATCAGATATACCTGGGTAAATTTGAAGGACAGAGTAAATTTTGAACTGGGCTTGATGAGTACTTGAATTTCAATAGCAGAAATATTCTTGCTCTTTACCTAAAGAGGACACGCATACTCCAGCTTCACAATATTCTTTCAACATATATTTTTAAATTCCAACAGTCTTAGCAGGTAAGGACACACCACAATGACTACATAATAGAAATAATAATTTCTAGTTGCCAGGATTTGACTAACCAGTCTCATATTCCCATAATAGATCTTTCATACTATTTTAAGAAAAAGAACATTCTTTAGAGTTTTTGCCACCAAATTGTCAAAATAACATTGCTTTTCATTCCACCCTGGCTATAAAATAAGAAATGTATGGCCATCAATCATATAAACTTGAGGGTGAAAGTTTCTAATATTTTAAAGTCCCAAATGTCATGTGAATGTTCCCTTCATAAACCTGTGCCTGAGAAAGGTCAGTCCTGGTCTAAAAGTAGAAACATTAAAGTCACGAGTAGGCTCAGAACTTTTCAACCTCTGTTCTCTGTTTTAGAATAAACTTCTGCTAACACAGTTAGAGCTTCTTTATGTCAGAAGATCAGAGTCAATATTAGAAAGTCAAATCACATATTTCTTAATTATAATAAAATCTCATGAAATTTAGAATACAGTCTTTTGTGGATTCATGATCATTTGGCTTTAGTAAACTTGTTAAATTTATAAATAAGAAGTTTAGTTAAAAGGCTGTAACTTTTTAAAAGGTGGAAAATATATAAAGTAATTTAAGATAATCAAACATAAATTATACTTTTTACACTAATAAAAAACATTTACATGCCTTTTGGAATGTTTTATATTATGAACCTTGTAAGTGTAAGAAATATTTTGAACTGTGTACAACATTTAAAAAGAATGATGAACAATCTAGACTAACAAAGAAATGATTATACCTTCCTCTATATTGAAAGTTTATTGAAATGCCTTATTTATTGCAGTTAGCTTATTTGGAAATATGTGATGCATACTTTTCAGATTTCTTCAAATTATTCTTTCCTTAGGTTTCATCAATGAACCTACATATTTAAGATAAAATCACAGCTGATAGCTTGGAAGCCGCACTCCTCTCTCTTTCCCTTCCACCCCACATCTGGAGAAGCTGATGAGAAAGCCTGAGTGCTTCCTGGTCCCTGCATGAAGTTCAAACCCCACAGGCCCTGGTACATGTGCACTGGACCCCTCGCTCCAGCCCTACCCCTGATCCCACTAAAAGCTAAGACAGTGACAATTCCCTGCTTTTCTAAGGCATTTGGGCCTGCTTAGGAGGCTGCACTGTTCTCCTCAGAAAGCTTATTTATTTGAGTAATAAGCTTTTGTATCCTCTCTTGGTGTGGGTTACCCTTTTCAATATCCAAACCAAAATTTGGGTAGGGTACATCCTGTCTGAGTAGGGTACAACACTTATTTATGAATAAAAACTTTCAAGAAATCTATAACCATTCTTTAACTTACTCTGTAAGTAGTTCATAACCATTCACTAATTACATATATAAGTTTTGATATATTTAACTATTCCTTAATATTGTGTATATATATAATTCATATATATGCACATACATAAAAGCTATTTAAAGATTAGTTTTTAATTAAAGGAGAATAGTTTTACCTTAAAATAGAACACAATTTTTAAAATTTATTTGTCTATATATTTCTCGGAGACCGGATTTCTCTCTGCCACCCAAGCTGGAGTACAGTGGCATGATCATAGATCACTGCAACCTTGAGCTCCTGGGCTCAAGTGATCTTCCTGCCTTGGCAAAGTGCTTGGATCAGGGGTTTGAGACACTGTGCCCAACTGACACACAATTTTTATTTTTTTTTAAATGGAGTCTCACTTTGTCTCCAGGCTGGAGTGCAGTGGCGCCATCTCAGCTCACTGCAATGTCTGCCTCCCAGGTTCAAGTGATTTTCTTGAGCACCGCATTCTATCAGTCAAATGCATTAAATCTGGGACAATGACCATACAATATACTTTGGCAGGCAATTGTTTGGAAACTGGCAAGTATGCATGAATGATTGAGCAACCTTTGATGCTGCTGGGCTAATTAAGTGAATAGCCCCATTAGGCCTCCCTAGACATCTCATCTACTTGGGAACTTTGGTTTTAGCACCTTGAAGCTTGTTTTCCAATTATGTGGTAACTATCCACCATCTGCTTCAAGATTATCTAGGTTATTTGTTGACATGCATTTTCTTGGGGGAAAATGCATTTTTTTCCACAAAAATTCTTATTTGGTGGGTTTGTGTGTGGTCCCAAAAGCTGCATTTTAACAAATCCTCTAGGAATGCAGATGCTCTAAAGTATTAGAACTCCTAAGAGGAAACTATGCTTCTGGGTATACTGTTAGCTCAAGATTGTAACTCTATTGCAAAGAGACTATATCCCTGCTCTCCTATTTTAGATTTTAGAACCTAAAATGAATATTTGCTTGTGACGGTATTTTTTGACACAACATTTTTTTTCCCTTTGCTAGAATAAGAGCTGGAATAATCTCCTCAGTCTATCCTAAGACACTAGAGGCCTAGAGAATCATCAAGTCTCTAATTTCAAAATCTATTGTGAGATAATAATGAGATGACACTTCAGTGCTTACTTTTTATGGTAAGTTAATAATTTTTCTATAAGATCCTTGACAGTCACAATTATCATACCCATTTTATAGATAAAAAACTAAAATGCAAAAAGGTGAAGCCAATTATCCAAATTATATAGTAACAATTGATGGATACTGAGAATTCAGAGCTCAGTCTGTTAACCACTACAATTTATTGTTGAATTTTCTATTACCTCAGCCGTCATTTTATCAAATGCAGGGCACTGTAGAGACTGCACCTGCTATTTACAAAGTCAACTTTATTATCATATTCTATGTAAACTCAATTAACAGAACATTTTCCTTCCACAGAGCAGATAATTTCTCTAAAACAGGCAAGTTGCTGACTTGAAATGACATTAACATTTTTGATTCAGTTTGCCAGTCCTATTGATCTATGAAATAGAGGTCTTAAAAAGCATGTTAAAGATTAAAGCTGAGAGATAATTTAGTTCTAAACACAGTGGTCTGAATTGACAAAAGTCACACTGGGGAGATCAAAAACTACTTGCCAAAGGCCAAAGCTGACAGGTGAATTACCTGGGAATTTAGTTCAAATATAAACACACTTCGAATGGAGACAATCTATGAGCCAGGAGATGAAAACTGGGTCAGAAGTTATATATACCAGAGCAAAGGTCAGAAGCAGAAGTGTATTTTTAAAAGTGAGCAGGATACTGGAAGGAGCGAATAGAAGTCCTTGTCTGAAATAGAGAAAGGGTAAGTTGTAGATAAGAATAGTGTTTTTCATGGGTCTTTGAAACAAGCACTCTGGAATTTATCCATGCTTGTTGGCACTCCCAACCAGGCTGGGTTGGGGAATTAAAGGGATCGCCTCCTAATAAAAATTGCAGACTTTTAGTCCACTATTCCTATAAAGATAACGTTAAAATACTCAAGATAAATGAACAGAAATCAAACTCTAAAAACTATGAAACACATATAAGACACACATCTACTGCTAGACCCTCAATTTTCTTTTGCTGCATACAAGGATATTTCAGAATAAACTGAATTATTCTGAAGATCATTTTATGTGAAATTTTTTCTGTGGTTTTGAATTACAAAGATTGGAATTGCAACATATAAAGACTAATTTTCTGGGCTCTAATTTTTTAAGAACACTATCAACTGAATCTAATTGGCATAATTATCCTTTCACAGATAGCTTTAAATTTTTTATTTGGATCATAGCTAAAGTGAGCAAGGAAAGGAAGAAACAGCAATTAATTTCATGAGTCCAGATTTTCGACTTTATGAAGCTTCAGTGAGGCTGTTTAAAGATTACACTTCTAAGATAATGTATAGCCACAAACTAGAAATAAGTCGGAGAATAAAATTATTCTACATTTTTACATGACATTATTCTGTATTATTTTCTACACTGAAGTGTGGAAATGCTTTGCTTAACTTTAAATTCAGTCACATATTTTTAGAGCAATATTTTTGATGAAGAGCAAATAAAACTAAAAATAACACAAGTGACTATTAGAATTTTATTTCTTTGCAAAAGAAACTTTGCCAGATTGACTCCAAAACTGAATGCCTTTGTGGATAAATATGATTCCTGCTTTACTCTGAGTTCTTTAATGAACCCCTTGACATCAGTTGTGAGTGAAAACATGAGACTATATCGGACTTTTATCCAAAAGACAGGCAATATCAAATGCTGGTGAGGATATGGAGCAAGAGGAACACCCAGTGGGAATGTAAATTTGTAGAGCCACTATGGAGAACAATCTGGTGGTTCCTCAAAATAATAATAGAACTACCATATGATCGAGCAATGCCACTGATGGCTATATATCTAAAGAAGGGAAACCAGTACATCGAAGAGATATCTGCATCCCCACAGTTATTACAGCACTACTAACAATAGCCAAGATTTGGAATCGACTTGTGTCCACATCAGATTAATGACTAAAAAAAAAAAAAAAAAGTAGTATATACACACAATGGAATATTATTCAGCTGTAAAAAGAATGAAATCATATCATTTGCAACAACATAGATGGAACTGAACATTACGTGAAGTGAAATAAGCCAGGCACAGACAGACAAATAGCACATTTTCACTCATATATGGAAGCTAAAAAAGTTGGTTTCATGGAGATAGAGAGTAGGATGACAGATATCAAGGGCTGTTAGGGATTTGTGGGTGGGTTGCAAGGATGAAGGGAGGTTGGTTAATGGATACAGACATACAGTTGGATATAAGGAGTAAGTTTTAATGTTCATTAGCAGAATCAGGTTACTATAATAAACAATGTATATTTCAAAATAGCTAGAAGAGAGGAGTTGAAATGTTCACAACACATAAAATTGATAAATACTCGAGGTGATGGATTCCCTAAATGCATGACTTGATCATTACACATTCTGTGCGTATGACAGAATATCACATGTACCCCACAAATATGTACAAATATTATGTATCTATTTTAAAAGATAGATCCAAGGGGAAAAAAGCCAGAGAGAAGACATAGATTACCTTCCAAGACTGATAGTTGATTCTGAATAGCAATAATGAAAGGCAGAATAAAATGGGATAATCATTTCAGAGGACAAAGATTAAATATGATCCAACCAATATATATCCAAAGACATAATCTTTCAAGAACAAGAGAGAAATAAGGACACTTTCAAACA
This sequence comes from Theropithecus gelada, assembly GCF_003255815.1. Taxonomy (NCBI): domain Eukaryota; kingdom Metazoa; phylum Chordata; class Mammalia; order Primates; family Cercopithecidae; genus Theropithecus; species Theropithecus gelada. The sequence goes on along the minus strand of NC_037679.1, from coordinate 112,134,005 downwards.
AAATAAGCATAGCTCTTACTTCCAACAGATTGCCACTAGGAATTTATAAAGTATATGATTTCGGGAGAAGAAAATTATTCTGTATGGAAGATCTGAAGTGCAAGAGGCAATGGTAATCGTTTGTATTATAAGATCAAATTTAAAACAAGTCAGTTGGACTTGTGAAAATGAATAATGATAATGTCTGATTTTGAAAATTTAGAAAAATAATTTACTGTCAGCATTATTGAGTTTTAAATTATATGGAATTTGCAGAAGTTCATGCATATTTTTACCTAACAAAGTGTTACACAGGGCTATGGCTCTACAATCAGGTTCCTTTCAGGATAAGTGTATTTGTTTTGTTCCCGTTTGTTTTATTTTTAGTTTATTTTTAAATTTATTTTCAACTTTATTTTTGGTAATGTATTCGGTTTCTTGTTTTGGTTTTCTCTGTGAGATTTTTCAGTCCTGGATTTGAACCAACAAGTAGTTTGATGACATGAATCTTGGTTTTTTATGTTTGGGTGCATTCAAAATTTTTTTAAAAACATAATTTATGTTTTATATCATGTTAAAATTGCAAAATTCCCAAAAATCTAAAATGTAATCACTTATATAAAGGGCTTTTAAAATTGTTGTTACAGGGCACAAGTTCAGTCAGTTTTAGCTTATATTTCTTCTGTTCTAACTTTGTATTTGATCACCTTTAAGTGGGTGGGAATTACTTCTTCAGTTAACTATCATGTACAGAACCTCCTTTTGTCTTATTTTTGGCCATTTCACACATGTATGTTATTTACTTGATACTTGAATGCATCTGGGTTATTGCTTAGTGATTTATAATATGGCAACTACCTGAAATAGGTATATGCCAGATTTTAAAAAGTTGGAAATTTCCCAAATATGCTTGCACTTGTCTAGGAAAGCCCAAAGTAATTTTACCAAGACTTGTTTAAATCATAGATTTGCCAATTTTTGATGTATAATTTTTTGATGAGATAGTTATTTAATCTCTGTCTCTTCTTCCCATCTACAAAATAAGTTTAATTATCATTGCCCTGCTCATTGCAGCTTGCTGTATAGATAGATCTCTGTTATAAACAATTTCCCCTTAAAAATGAAAGACAGTCCATCTCTCTATAGAGACTATCTAGGAGAGACTAGTTCCTATTCACATATAGGCAATCTTGTCTTCTCTTTCCTGAAACTAAGAGTAATATTGGTGAGAGTCCAGCCAATGACTATTTCATTATATACACAATGTTTCACCATAATATATATTTTTTTCTAACAAGAGCAAATTCACCTAGGCTCTTGAAAATGGCTTTCCATAGAGGCTATCCTGGTTCAAGTGCTTTTCAGGTAGTTTCTTTCTTTTCCTAAAAGCCAAAGCCCAAATGTGTGGTGCTTTTGTAACCCCTCAGTTTCTACCGATTACTATCCTTACTAATTAATCTTGGAGGTGAGGTGTTTTGGGCATTACATGGGCCACAGGAATGGATGCAGGAAATATATGATATTCCCTCTTTCTCTGGATATGGTAATACAACCTAATTGTCAATAACCTGTTTAAAAGACACAAAATCTAAAATGTTCTATGTAGGCTTATGTACAAAGCAGTTTATTTAATCAAAAGGTGAAAATTTTTCTGTAATAGCTATCTGATATAATGCTTTCCATTCACCGACTATAGATAAAGGTAATATACTGAGTTGCTTGCTTCATTTCAATTAATTAAATTATTAAGTATTTCTCATTGCATGGTTGGCTTCTCTGTGTTAATGATGTCTGGCCATCATCTTACTCTCAAATATAACATTGAAGTCTAAATTATCTTTCCTTCCCAGTTTTCCTGCTCGTATTACTAAGGCCGTTAGTGTCCTACTATTCCAGACCTGAAAACTTTTCATCATCCTTAACTCATTCCATTTCTGCAAACAAGTTTCCATGAATGTTTCTCTGAATGGCTTGTTCATCTTCATTACCAGCAATCACCCACTGAATTTTTTCTGTCCATGGTTTTCCTGAACATCTTTGAACATATTTTGTTTCTCCATATTAATTTTGTTCTGACTCAGATAAATTTTATGGTATTATAAAAGCCGACTTGGTATCAATGATCATAGAGGAATAGGGCACCCCAGGCTGAAGGATATGCTTGGTTGAGATGGAGGTGGGTATAAAGATGGGTCCCTGCAGAGGAGCTGGACTTTCCAGGCGTAGGATCCAGTGGAGAAATACTGCTCAAATTTAATTCCCCAAATGGTCATTATTAGTTTTCAATCTGGTGTACAGGGAATAGTGGGAATGAATCCAAGTTCTTAGGAACAGGCCTAGTAGCAAAAGGGCTTTAAAAATGTTTCCATATAGGGAAGAAAACCAATCAAGGCATTGGTAATGTGGAAAAAGCCTTCATTCTTTGGGAAGAAAATTGCCAACAGTGTTCTTTATCAAATATACTTTGAATATTATTTTAAAGATTCCAATAACAAAATACAATTTCATTTGCAACATGTATGGAAGAACACAGCTAAATTCTGGCTTCACTGAATTAATGAAAACAAGACTAAGAATAAAGACCATGAGATTGCACAGATTTGCAAAAGGAAATTCTGTTTCGGATTCACATGGGAAGGTTTCTGTTCTCAGCTGGAGTTCCTTTGGGAAGAATTATTAAAATGAAAGAGAACTAGTCTTTGCTTAGATAAATAACTAAATTCTATCAGAGTCAAATGATTTCTCTATAATAGAAGTTATAATAACAACGTGACTACATCTATTAAATGCAAATTCAGGAACTAATCTTAGGTTGATAGTATGCATTCAAAGATAGCCATCAATCAATAAATGACAAATGGAATATCCACTATATGTTGAATTCTCTGCTATGTATTACAGGAATGTAAATTGTTTTAAAATTTGATTTCTGTAACATCTTCAGTTTTGTTATATAACACTATAAGCTGATTTTTAAAAATCAGTATGAACAAATGCTAAGTACAAGAATCATTTAGCTTTGGGAAAAGATATCTCAATGTCAAGGGACAGCATGGTGGGATTACATGTCAGAGAAATTGTAGCTGGAATTCTAGCTTCTATTTCCTAAGCATATTTCTCTTGGCTATCTACTTAAAATATCCTCTGGGCCTCAGTGTGCATGCCAATAAACTAAGAATAATATTATCTGTAATTCTTATTTATAGGGTTGTTAAAATAAGCAAAAATATTTTATTTTATTTTTTAAGTTTACAAAATACGTAAAGTGGCTTGACTTAAGAAACTTTTTAAAAACAAATGTGGAAAAGTCTATATAAACAGCATTCTCTTTTTTTCCCAGAGATCAAAAAGAATGTTTTTCAGAAACTCTTTCACTATCAATTTATAACCCCTGTTATAAAAGCAAACTTAACTCTGCAGTGAAAGTGTTTTGATAAGACCAACTGTATGCTCCATCACCTCTGCCTTCTCTCTTACTGGCTTTAGACTTCGACCAGTCAACTCACTACTGGACAGATTAAGTTCACAGACCCAACGGTATCTTAAACTTAACATGTCTAAAACTGGAAATGTCTGTTCCTTTAAACTATTTCTTGAAGTAAAAATAAGTAACAAAAATCAATGCAGTTAATGACACCACTATAAACGTAATTGTTTAAGTCAAAATTTCATTCAACTCTTCCCGGATGGAACGAGGTCCTGTTTTGTGTTCTTGCAGCCCAATAACGAAATGCAGATGAACTGGGAAAGAAGAGAGTTTATTTCTGTAACCAGGTACAGGGAGAAGGTTGGAGATAATTCATCAGACCAACTCAGGATTCTAAAGTTTTTCCAGTCCTTATATAGGTTTTGAACTATACGCCTATGTGTAGTCTCATATTCGCCTGTCTCTATAGGTGATGAATTTTGTTTTAACTGAAACGTCAGAAGCCAGAAATGTCTTCTAAATCTACTTAATGCACGAGGTCCCTGGTACCGAGATGATAAAGAAGTGTCCCCTAAATCTACTTAATCTATGAGGCGATCGAGGGGAGCAAGATGGCCGAATAGGAACAGCTCCAGTCTCCAACTCCCAGCGCGAGTGACACAGAAGACCGGTGATTTCTGCATTTTCAACTGAGGTACTGGGTTCATCTCACTGGGGAGTGCCGGACGATCGGTGCTGGTCAGCTGCTGCAGCCCGACCAGCGAGAGCTGAAGCAGGGCGAGGCATCGCCTCACCTGGGAAGCGCAAGGGGGAAGGGAATCCCTTTTCCTAGCCAAGGGAACTGAGACACACAACACCTGGAAAATCGGGTAACTCCCACCCCAATATTGCGCTTTAAGCAAACAGGCACACCAGGAGATCATATCCCACACCTGGCCGGGAGGGTCCCACGCTCACAGAGCCTCCCTCATTGCTAGCACAGCAGTCTGTGATCTACCGGCAAGGCAGCAGCGAGGCTGGGGGAGGGGCGCCCGCCATTGCTGAGGCTTAAGTAGGTAAACAAAGCTGCTGGGAAGCTCCAACTGGGTGGAGCTCACAGCAGCTCAAGGAAACCTGCCTGTCTCTGTAGACTCCACCTCTGGGGACAGGGCACAGCTACACAACAACAACAACAACAACAAAAAAGCAGCAGAAACCTCTGCAGACGCAAACGACTCTGTCTGACAGCTTTGAAGACAGCAGTGGATCTCCCAACACGGAGGTTGAGATCTGAGAAGGGACAGACCACCTGCTCAAGTGGGTCCCTGACCCCTGAGTAGCCTAACTGGGAGACATCCCCCACTAGGGGCAGTCTGACACCCCACACCTCACAGGGTGGAGTACACCCCTGAGAGGAAGCTTCCAAAGCAAGAATCAGACAGGTACACTCGCTGTTCAGAAATATTCTATCTTCTGCAGCCTCTGCTGCTGATACCCAGGCAAACAGGGTCTGGAGTGGACCTCAAGCAATCTCCAACAGACCTACAGCTGAGGGTCCTGACTGTTAGAAGGAAAACTATCAAACAGGAAGGATACCTACACCAAAACCCCATCAGTACATCACCATCATCAAAGACCAGAGGCAGATAAAACCACAAAGATGGGGAAAAAGCAGGGCAGAAAAGCTGGAAATTCAAAAAATAAGAGCACATCTCCCCCGGCAAAGGAGCGCAGCTCATCGCCAGCAACGAATCAAAGCTGGACGGAGAATGACTTTGACGAGATGAGAGAAGAAGGCTTCAGTCCATCAAATTTCTCAGAGCTAAAGGAGGAATTACGTACCCAGCGCAAAGAAACTAAAAATCTTGAAAAAAAAGTGGAAGAATTGACGGCTGGAGTAATTAATGCAGAGAAGGTCATAAACGAAATGAAAGAGATGAAAACCATGACACGAGAAATACGTGACAAATGTACAAGCTTCAGTAACCGACTCGATCAACTGGAAGAAAGAGTATCAGCGTTTGAGGATCAAATGAATGAGATGAAGCGAGAAGAGAAACCAAAAGAAAAAAGAAGAAAAAGAAATGAACAAAGCCTGCAAGAAGTATGGGATTATGTAAAAAGACCAAATCTACGTCTGATTGGGGTGCCTGAAAGTGAGGGGGAAAATGGAACCAAGTTGGAAAACACTCTTCAGGATATCATCCAGGAGAACTTCCCCAACCTAGTAGGGCAGGCCAACATTCAAATCCAGGAAATACAGAGAACGCCACAAAGATACTCCTCGAGAAGAGCAACTCCAAGACACATAATTGCCAGATTCACCAAAGTTGAAATGAAGGAAAAAATCTTAAGGGCAGCCAGAGAGAAAGGTCGGGTTACCCACAAAGGGAAGCCCATCAGACTCACAGCAGATCTCTCGGCAGAAACTCTCCAAGCCAGAAGAGAGTGGGGGCCAATATTCAACATTCTTAAAGAAAAGAATTTTAAACCCAGAATTTCATATCCAGCCAAACTAAGTTTCATAAGTGAAGGAGAAATAAAATCCTTTACAGATAAGCAAATGCTTAGAGATTTTGTCACCACTAGGCCTGCCTTACAAGAGACCCTGAAGGAAGCACTCAACATGGAAAGGAACAACCGGTACCAGCCATTGCAAAAAACATGCCAAAATGTAAAGACCATGGAGGCTAGGAAGAAACTGCATCAACTAACGAGCAAAATAACCAGTTAATATCATAATGGCAGGATCAAGTTCACACATAACAATCTTAACCTTAAATGTAAATGGACTAAATGCTCCAATGAAAAGACACAGACTGGCAAACTGGATAAAGAGTCAAGACCCATCAGTCTGCTGTATTCAGGAGACCCATCTCACACGCAGAGACATACATAGGCTCAAAATAAAGGGATGGAGGAAGATTTACCAAGCAAATGGAGAACAAAAAAAAGCGGGGGTTGCAATACTAGTCTCTGATAAAACAGACTTTAAACCATCAAAGATCAAAAGAGACAAAGAAGGCCATTACATAATGGTAAAGGGATCAATTCAACAGGAAGAGCTAACTATCCTAAATATATATGCACCCAATACAGGAGCACCTTCATAAAGCAAGTCCTTAGAGACTTACAAAGAGACTTAGACTCCCATACAATAATAATGGGAGACTTCAACACTCCACTGTCAACATTAGACAGATCAACGAGACAGAAAGTTAACAAGGATATCCAGGAATTGAACTCATCTCTGCAGCAAGCAGACCTAATAGACATCTATAGAACTCTCCACCCCAAATCAACAGAATGTACATTCTTCTCAGCACCACATCGTACTTACTCCAAAATTGACCATATAATTGGAAGTAAAGCACTCCTCAGCAAATGTACAAGAACAGAAATTATAACAAACTGTCTCTCAGACCACAGTGCAATCAAACTAGAACTCAGGACTAAGAAACTCAATCAAAACCGCTCAACTACATGGAAACTGAACAATCTGCTCCTGAATGACTACTGGGTACATAACAAAATGAAGGCAGAAATAAAGATGTTCTTTGAAACCAATGAGAACAAAGATACAACATACCAGAATCTCTGGGACACATTTAAAGCAGTGTGTAGAGGGAAATTTATAGCACTAAATGCCCACAAGAGAAAGCAGGAAAGATCAAAAATTGACACTCTAACATCGCAATTAAAAGAACTAGAGAAGCAAGAGCAAACACATTCCAAAGCTAGCAGAAGGCAAGAAATAACTAAGATCAGAGCAGAACTGAAGGAGATAGAGACACAAAAAACCCTCCAAAAAATCAATGAATCCAGGAGTTGGTTTTTTGAAAAGATCAACAAAATTGACAGACCACTAGCAAGACTAATAAAGAAGAAAAGAGAGAAGAATCAAATCGACGCAATTAAAAATGATAAAGGGGATATCACCACTGACCCCACAGAAATACAAACTACCATCAGAGAATACTATAAACACCTCTACGCAAATAAACTGGAAAACCTAGAAGAAATGGATAATTTCCTGGACACTTACACTCTTCCAAGACTAAACCAGGAAGAAGTTGAATCCCTGAATAGACCAATAGTAGGCTCTGAAATTGAGGCAATAATTAATAGCCTACCAACCAAAAAAAGTCCAGGACCAGATGGATTCACAGCTGAATTCTACCAGAGGTCTAAGGAGGAGTTGGTACCATTCCTTCTGAAACTATTCCAATCAATAGAAAAAGAGGGAACCCTCCCTAACTCATTTTATGAGGCCAACATCATCCTGATACCAAAGCCTGGCAGAGACACAACAAAAAAAGAGAATTTTAGACCAATATCCCTGATGAACATCGATGCAAAAATCCTCAATAAAATACTGGCAAACCGGATTCAACAACACATCAAAAAGCTTATCCACCATGATCAAGTGGGCTTCATCCCTGGGATGCAAGGCTGGTTCAACATTCGCAAATCAATAAACATAATCCAGCATATAAACAGAACCAAAGACAAGAACCACATGATTATCTCAATAGATGCAGAAAAGGCTTTTGACAAAATTCAACAGCCCTTCATGCTAAAAATGCTCAATAAATTCGGTATTGATGGAACGTACCTCAAAATCATAAGAGCTATTTATGACAAACCCACAGCCAATATCATACTGAATGGGCAAAAACTGGAAAAATTCCCTTTGAAAACTGGCACAAGACAGGGATGCCCTCTCTCACCACTCCTATTCAACATAGTGTTGGAAGTTCTGGCTAGGGCAATTAGGCAAGAGAAAGAAATCAGGGGTATTCAGTTAGGAAAAGAAGAAGTCAAATTGTCCCTGTTTGCAGATGACATGATTGTATATTTAGAAAACCCCATTGTCTCAGCCCAAAATCTCCTTAAGCTGATAAGCAACTTCAGCAAAGTCTCAGGGTACAAAATTAATGTGCAAAAATCACAAGCATTCTTATACACCAATAACAGACAAACAGAGAGCCAAATCATGAATGAACTTCCATTCACAATTGCTTCAAAGAGAATAAAATACCTAGGAATCCAACTTACAAGGGATGTAAAGGACCTCTTCAAGGAGAACTACAAACCACTGCTCAGTGAAATAAAAGAGGACACAAACAAATGGAAGAACATACCATGCTCATGGATAGGAAGAATCAATATCGTGAAAATGGCCATACTGCCCAAGGTAATTTATAGATTCAATGCCATCCCCATCAAGCTACCAATGAGTTTCTTCACAGAATTGGAAAAAACTGCTTTAAAGTTCATATGGAACCAAAAGAGAGCCCGCATCTCCAAGACAATCCTAAGTCAAAAGAACAAAGCTGGAGGCATCACGCTACCTGACTTCAAACTATACTACAAGGCTACAGTAACCAAAACAGCATGGTACTGGTACCAAAACAGAGATATAGACCAATGGAACAGAACCGAGTCCTCAGAAATAATACCACACATCTACAGCCATCTGATCTTTGACAAACCTGAGAAAAACAAGAAATGGGGAAAGGATTCCCTATTTAATAAATGGTGCTGGGAAAATTGGCTAGCCATAAGTAGAAAGCTGAAACTGGATCCTTTCCTTACTCCTTATACGAAAATTAATTCAAGATGGATTAGAGACTTAAATGTTAGACCTAATACCATAAAAATCCTAGAGGAAAACCTAGGTAGTACCATTCAGGACATAGGCATGGGCAAAGACTTCATGTCTAAAACACCAAAAGCAACGGCAGCAAAAGCTAAAATTGACAAATGGGATCTAATTAAACTAAAGAGCTTCTGCACAGCAAAAGAAACTACCATCAGAGTGAACAGGCAACCTACAGAATGGGAGAAAATTTTTGCAATCTACTCATCTGACAAAGGGCTAATATCCAGAACCTACAAAGAACTCAAACAAATTTACAAGAAAAAAACAAACAACCCCATCAAAAAGTGGGCAAAGGATATGAACAGACATTTCTCAAAAGAAGACATTCATACAGCCAACAGACATATGAAAAAATGCTCATCATCACTGGCCATCAGAGAAATGCAAATCAAAACCACAATGAGATACCATCTCACACCAGTTAGAATGGCGATCATTAAAAAGTCAGGAAACAACAGGTGCTGGAGAGGATGTGGAGAAATAGGAACACTTTTACACTGTTGGTGGGATTGTAAACTAGTTCAACCATTATGGAAAACAGTATGGCGATTCCTCAGGGATCTAGAACTAGATGTACCATATGACCCAGCCATCCCATTACTGGGGATATACCCAAAGGATTATAAATTATGCTGCTATAAAGACACATGCACACGTATGTTTATTGCAGCACTATTCACAATAGCAAAGACTTGGAATCAACCCAAATGTCCATCAGTGACAGATTGGATTAAGAAAATGTGGCACATATACACCATGGAATACTATGCAGCCATAAAAAAGGATGAGTTTGCGTCCTTTGTAGGGACATGGTTGCAGCTGGAAACTATCATTCTTAGCAAACTATCACAAGAACAGAAAACCAAACACCGCATGTTCTCACTCATAGGTGGGAACTGAACAATGAGATCACTTGGACTCAGGAAGGGGAACATCACACACCGGGGCCTATCATGGGGAGGGGGGGGGGGGAGGGATTGCATTGGGAGTTATACCTGATGTAAATGACGAGTTGATGGGTGCAGTAGACCAACATGGCACAAGTATACATATGTAACAAACCTGCACGTTATGCACATGTACCCTACAACTTAAAGTATAATAATAATAAATAAATTAAAAAAAAAAAATCTATGAGGCCCCTGGTACCAGGGTGATTACTTCTATCTTATGTTACCTATGGTTTAGGTCTAGAGAGTTGCTTCAGACCCCCAACAAGTGTATTCAATCCAGGACGCATCTTGGTACAAGGAACGTAGGGCTGTCTTGACTCACCCCAGGTTCTGTGGACTCAAGACAGGTCTTTGTCGAGACAAGGAACTTAAGAAAGTCTCCCTTATGTTGACTTGCCCTGGGCTTTAGCAGAAGCCTGGGGAAAGGTCTTACCAAAGATATGTTTCATTTTTGTTTTTGGTGTCTGGGCATTGATTTCCCTAGGTTTAATTATTAACTTAATGTTAAGGCAGATGCAGTTGAAGTTTGCCTGTATAACGGGAGTGCTATGGAGGCCTGTGTGTGTGACTGTCAGGGAGAATTGGCCTACCACAAAACAATCACCAAATCTTGCTGATTTTCAGATTTTTATTGGCTATTTCTTCAGAGTTTTCCCTTTATCTCATTGTCATGCTTGTCAAGACCCTTTCTGAGGGTATTTAGCCTTATAACAGGTATCCCTGCTTCTCCTTCTTCATCTTCTTTTTATCTCCTCTTCCTACCTCCAAACCATGTTCCATGTTATTGTTATTTTCAGAGTAGAACATCTAATCAAAAACCTTTGCTCTCATACTTAAAATTTCTTGATATCTCATTGTGTCCTTTAGGATAATGTCCATAGCGTGCCATACGAGGTTACCATGATTTCCCTTTGTCTTGTAAATGCTCCCCAATTCCTATGATTTCCTACCTAATTCTTACCTCTCAACCAATGCAGAGGCATTCCAGTGCCCAGGATTTACCATACTGTTTTCTACCTTCATGATTTTGCTCAAGCTGTTCTCTCTCTCTGCAGTACCTCCAGTATTAGTTTTCTATGTCCTGTGACAAGTTACTGCAAACTTCGCCCCTTAAAACCACACACATCTATTCTTTTAGAGTTCTGGAGATCAGAGCTCAGTTTTACTATGTTGAAATCAAGGCATCAGTGGGTCCTCACCCTCAGCAACATCAGGGGAGGATTTTTTTTCTTGTCTTTTCCAGCTTCTGGTGGCCCCCGTGTCCCTTGGCATGTGGTCACATCATTTCAGTGTCTGCCTCTGTGGTCACATTGCCTTCTGTTCTTCTGTGTCAAATCTCCTTCTATCTCTTTTTTGTAAGGACAGTTTTCATTGCATCTAGGGCTCACACTGGCAATCTAATATAATCTTCCTGTTTTACTCATCTCAGGCTGTTATAACAACATATCATACACTGGATGGCTTAAATAGCAGACACTTATTTCTCTCAGTCTGGAGGTTGGGAAAACCAAGATCAAGGTGCCAGCAGACTCAGCATCTTCTTAGGGTGCTCTTTCTGGCTTGTAGAAAGCCACCTTCTTGCTGTCTGCACACATGGCCTTTCCTTAGAACTCAAGATGGCGGAGAGAGACAGATCTTTCTGTCTTCCTCTACTTACAAAGGCACTAATTCCAATGTGAAGGTCCCACCTTGTGAGCTAACCTAATCCTAATTACCTCAAAAGCTCCACCTCTAAATACCATCACACTGGGAGTCTGGACTTCGACACATACATTTTTGGAGGACTTGAACATTCAAGCCCATGACATTCCCATCTAAAGACTTTTAACTTAATCACATTTAAAAATAGCGTTTATGTATATAAAGCAACATTTATAGGGTCCAAGTTAGGTTCTAATATCTTTAGGGGCGATTATTTAGCCTGCTGCTGCTTTCTTTTAGAATTTAGCTAGGTTTTTCTTATTGATGACCCTTTGTGCCTGCCCTATGCTTACCTCTGAATTTACACTTATTACATAAATGTTAAATCTTTCTAACTAGAACGAACACTCCTCAAGGGCAGAGGATGTACATTTTATTCATTTTTCCTTCTTTACTCTCAATACCCTGGGATGGTGTCTGGCACATAGTAGGTGTTCCGTATGTACTTACTGAACTTTTGAAACGATGACATCTCTGATTTTAGTGTTTCAAAATAAATGACTTAGCCAGTGGGAATGAACAAGAAAGGTAACATATGGTTGTCTCACTCTCTGGAGCACCTCATGGGCAATGCGGCTTGCTTCCTGACCCTATCCAATGAAATACAGGTTTTCCTCATTTCACTGCTTTATTTTATTGTGCTTCACAGATACTGCATTCTTCACAAATTGAAGGTTTGTGGGAACTCTGCATCAAGCAAGTCTATTGACACTATTTTTTTTCCTTCAAGGAATCTTGACTTTTTTTTTTTTTTTTTTTACTTTATGTTCTAGGGTACATGTGCACAACATGCAGGTTTGTTACATATGTGTACATGTGCCATGTTGATGTGCTGCACCCATTAACTCATCATTTACATTAGGTATATCTCCTAATGCTATCCCTCCATCCACCCCACAACAGGCCCCGGTGTGTGATGTTCCCCTTCCTGTGTCTAAGTGTTCAGATTGTTCAATTCCCACCTATGAGTGAGAATATGCAGTGTTTGGTTTTCTGTTCTTGCAGTAGTTTGCTGAGAATGATGGTTTCCAGCTGTATCCATGTCCCTACAAAGGACATGAACTCATCCTTTTTTACGGCTGCATAGTATTCCATGGTGTATATGATTGACACCATTTTTTTCCAACAGCAGGTGTTCACTTTGTATTTGTGTGTCAGCATTTCTGGGCAATGAAATACTTTTAAATTAAGGCATGCAGGTATGCTTTTTTTTTTTTTTTTTGTCATTGTATGACACACTTAATCCATTATAGTATAGTGTAAATGTAACTTTTCTATGCACTGACAAACCAAAAAATTGGTATGCCTTGCTTTATTGCCGTGGTCTAGAACCAAACCCACAATGTCTCAGAGGTATGCCTGGAATACAAATAGAAATACTTCATTTTTCAAATGCTGGTTTGTTAATTCACTTTAGGACAAAAATTTTATGACATAATGGCCAATGAGATTATAGGGAGATTTCTGACTCAGAGTATCACATTGAACAGTAATTATGGCCACAAATTATTATCTATTAATGTAAAATGTGATCAGTAATACTTTTTTGTGAACAGAACAAAATAAAGATATATCTTGTTCAGAAGAAGTGTCAAATAAAAAGTTAAGGAATGTAACATACACACCTTTAAGTGATCCCAAGAATCTTATTTTGTGCTGCCATAAACAGCAGCACACCTGAGATTGGATAATTTATGAAGAACAGAAGTCTATTAATTCACAGGCTGGGAAGTTGAAGGTTAAGGTGCCACAAGGTTTGGTGTTATGATGAGCCCATTATCTTCTTCCAAGTTGAAACCTTGCACACTGCATCCTTTTAGGGAAGGAGCCCTAGATCCTCAGATGGTGGAAGGCAGAAGGGCCAAGACGAAGAGCCTACTCCTAAAAGCCCTTTATATAATGACATAATCCATTTATGAGGGTAGAGCTCTTATGGCCTGTTACCTCTGAAGTACCCAACAACCCAATGCCATTAGTTTGGTAATTAAATTTCAACATCAGTTTTGAAGGGGGAGCAAACATTCAAACTGTAGCACCAAGTGAGTCACATTGTTGTATAATCTCCAACCCTGGAGTGCTGGCAGAACCAGTGACTGTCTTTTAACTACTAGATTATGGCATATGGCAAAAGTGATGGAATGTCACTTTTTTTAAATACACACATACAAACACACACAGCCATATTTATATTCAATACATGCATGTTTACAGTGTTTTACATATGTATATGGCAGATTTTATTTATGTATACATTCAATGTATCACATATATAAATTATCTATCTATCTATCTATCCATCCATCCATCCATCTATCCATCCCATCCATCCCGTCTTTCTTTGCTTGCTAGCATGCATAAGAGAGATTCCCCTTCATCACTGGCTTTGAAGCAGTAAGCTGTCATGTTGTGCAAGGCTATATGAACAAGGCCGAGCGGCAAAGAACTGTAGGAACCCTCTAGGAGCTGAACGAGGCTGCTGGCCAACAGCCAGCAAGAAAACAATAGTCAGAATCCTACCATCACAAAAGGAGGGGAAGTGTCTGTTTTACCAGTTGGTCTTCAGAGAAGACCATAGGCCCACCTCACACTTGGGTTGCAGCCTGATAAGGCTCTTCCAGGCTGCAACTCAGAATCACAAAACCCTCTTAAAACTATGCTCCCTGGACTTTTGGCCTGTAGAAAGTGTGAGATAATAATGTGTGTTACTTTAAGTCACTCAGTTGTGGTAAGGAATTATGCAGCAATAATAAACTAATCCAGGACACAACAGTCTATGATGTAGATTTGGCAGAAATGTAAGGGAGTTATTGCAGAAAACTAGAGTAGTAAAAATTATAGAAGAAAATACTTCATATAAAGCAAAACCAACAATTCAATTGAATTTACTTCTAATGAGAAAAAATAGAAGGAAACCTAAAAAAAACCACGGGTTTATACTTATGAATATAAACAGAGAGCTCCCTAAAGAGCTCTATTTTTGGGAAAATAGTCAATAAGATAGTAAGAAATAAAACACATATAAATATATACCGCAAACCTTTTAGAATAATGTCTGAGGCTAAAGCACAGGTGATTATAATTTTACAAAAAATATCAAAGAGGGAAAAATCAATGTTTTATATAAAAATGATGAGCAGGAAATAAGATATGTGGTAGGTGGCAGTGTGTTACAGTGGAAAGACTGGGATTGTATTAATTTGGCTTCTATATTTGCTATTTGGGTAATCTTGAGGAAATTGCAGTTTGAAATATTTAATTAGGGATAAAGAAATCTCTTTAGAAATTTTATTTCTCAGTGTTCTCCAGTAAACCCTAAGTGATATATATGTATGTATATGTATTTACCTATCTATCTAAAGAGCTTTGTAATAGGAAGTTGGATTATGCAGTCATAGAGGCTGGGAACTCCCAAGGTTTGCAGTTGGAAAGCTGGAGACCCAGAAAAGTCAATGGTGTAGTTCCAGTTCAATTCTGAAGGCCTGAGAACCAAAGCTAATGGTATAGTTCCCACCTGAAGGTGGGCAGGTGATGTGGTTTTGCTCTGTGTCCCCACCTAAATCTCTCTGGAATTGTAATCCCCACATGTTGAGAAAGGGACCTGGTGGGAGGTGATTGGATCATGGGGGTGGTTTCTTCCATGTTGTTCTCATGAGAGTGAGTGAATTCTTATGAGCTCTGATGGTTTAAAAGTATGTGGTGGTTCTCTCCTCTCTCTCTCTCGCCACCATGTTAGATGTGCCTTGTTTCTTCTTCTCTTTCCATCATAATTGTAAGTTTCCTGGGGCCTCCCAAGCCATGTGGAACTGTGAGTCAATTGAACCTCTTTTATTTATAAATTATCCAGTCTCAGTTAGTTCTTTACAGCAGTATGAAAATGGACTAATACAGACAATTGGTGCCAGAAGTTTAGGGCACTGGTATAAAAATATCTTAAAATGTGGAAGTGACTTTGGACTGGGTAACGGACAGAGGTTGGAACAGTTTGGAGGGCTCAGAAGACGAAAGATGTAGGGGAAGTTTGGAACTTCCTAGATATCTGTTGAATCACCAAAATGCTTATAGTAATATGGACAATTAAGTTCAGAGTAAGGTGGTCTCAGATGGAGATGAGGAGCTTATTGGGAACTTGAGCAAAGGTTACTCTTACTATGCTTTAGCAAAGAGACTGGCAGCATTTTCCCCCTGCCCTAGAAAACCGTGTAACTTTGAACTTGAGAGAAGTTGATGTAGAGTATCTGACAGAAGAAATTTCTAAGCAGCAAAGCATTTAAATATATGACCTGCCTTTTTCTGAAAGCATACTACAGTCATGTGTGTTCACAAAGAGATTTTCTGCAACTGGAGCTTATGTTTAAAACGGAAGCAGTGCATAAAAATTTGGAAAATTTGCAGCCTGACCATTTCTTTTCCCCAGAAAAGAAAAACTCATTTTCTGGGGAGAAATTGAAGCCCAAGCCACTGCAGAAATTTGCATAAGTAATTAGGAGCCCAGTGTTAATGGTTAAGACAATGAGGTACATGTCTCCAGGGCATTTTAGAGATTTCACAGCAGCCCCTCCCATCACAGATCTGGAGGCCCAGGGGGAAAAATAGTTTCCTGGGCCAGGCCCAGCACCCAGCTGCTCCATGCAGCCTCAGGACATGCTGCCCTGTGCCCCAGCTGCCCCAGCTCCAGCCATAGTTAAAAGGGGCCAAGGCACAGTTCAGGACCATGGCTTTAGAAGTCTCTTGGGAGCTTCCATGTGGTGTTGGGCCTGCAGATATGCAGAAGACAATAATTGAGGTTTGGAAACCTCTGGCCTAGATTTCAGAAGATATATGGAAATGCCTGGATGTCCAGGCAGAAGTTTGCTGCAGGGCAAATCCTTCATGGGGAACCTCTACTAGAGCAAGCAGAGAGGAAATATGGGATTGGAGCCCCCACAAAGAGTCTCTCCTGGGGCACTGCCTAGTATTGCTGTAAAAATAGGGCTACTGTCCTCCAGACCCCAGAATGGAAGATCCACTGGCAGTTTGCATCACATGCTTGGAAAAGGTGCAGGCACTCAATGCCAGCCTGTGAAAGCAGTTGCAGGGGGCTCTACCCTGCAAAACCACAGGGGTGGAGCTGCTCAAGACTTTGGGAGCCCACCTCTTGCATCAGCATGCCCTTTATGTGAGACATCATGTCAAAGGACATTAGTTTGCAGCTTTAAGATTTAATGACTACTCTGTAGGATTTTGGACATGCATGGGGCCTGTAGCCCCTTTGTGTTGGACAATTTCTCCCATTTGGAATGGGAGCATTTACCCAATGCCTGTACCCTATTGTATCTTGAAGTAATTAACTTGCTTTAGATTTCACAGGCTCAGAGGCAGAAGGGACTTGACATGTCTCAGATGAGGTTTTGGACTTGGACTTTTGTGTTAATGCTGGATTAAGACTTTGAGGGACTATTGTTAAGGCATGTTTGGTTTTAAATGTGTGAAGGATGTGAAATTTGGGAGGGCCTGGGGCAGAATGTTATGGTTGGACTCTGTCCCCACCCAAATCTCATCTGGAATTGTAATCCTCATATGTCGAGGGAGAGACCTGGCGAGAGGTGATTGGGTCATGGGGGTGATTTTCCCCATGCTGTTCTCATGAGAGTGAGTATGTTCTCATGAGCTCTGATGATTTAAAAGTATGTGGTGGTTCCCTCACCTTGCTCTCTGTCTCTTCTGATGCCATATAAGACATGCCTTGCTTTCCCTTCTCGTTCCACCATGATTATAAGTTTCCTGAGGCCTCCCCAGCCATGCAGAACTCTGAGACAATTAAACCTCTTTTCTTTATAAATTACCCAGTCTTAGGTAGTTCTTTATAGCAGTGTGAAATTGGACTCATATAGCAGGCTTGAGATGCCAGCAGAGGCAATGTTTCACAAGTATGAAGTCATGAAAAGACTGATGATGCAGCTTAATGAGCCACACAGAAGGAAATTCCCTGTTACTTGTAGGAGGTGGGCAGCCTTTTGTTCTATTCAGTCCCTTCTACTGATTCAATGAGGCCCACCCACATGAGGAAGGACAATATGCTTTACTAGGTCTAACAATTAAAACACTTATATTATCCAAAAACACCCTCATAGACACACCCAGAATAATGGTTGACCAAATACCTGGGTGTCCTGTGGCCAAGTCAAGTTGAAGTGGACAGGTTTTGAGACAAGCAACCTTTAACCTATCTGTGCTTTAAAGACTGAACATTTATCCCTTGTCACAAAGAATGAATGTACATCTTCAATAAAACCAGTCCTCACTTTTCATCCTCCCTACTGTTTAGTATTGCCATAAGATTAAATTCTAACCAACAGCTTGTGAACAAAATAAACCTCTTCCAGGCTAACCTGCCAAACCTCCTGGCACATGATTTGTCATGCTCTTCCCCTTGTACCACTGTGATGAAGAGTGTTCAGAAGCCAGACACCGAAGACATTGAAAGAGCTGTCCACTTATCAGAAACATCTATGTAAAATTTTATGTGAGCAAGAAATATGCTTATCTTCTTTACGAACCATTGCATATATTAAGGTCTATTTTTAAAAGGCTTCCAAAAAATCAGACTTCTTTATACATTCTATCCTATGTAATTGTAGAAATAAGCTTGAATACTGAAAGTTTATTTTGTAATATTTCTAGAGTAATAAAATGAGTAGAAAAATAAGAGTAACATATCCTTACCAAATTTGCATTGTTCAGCCTTTTAAAAATCATGTTTCCACAGAACTTGCACTCACTGAAGTGTTGCTCCCTCAAACTTCCTGTTCCAGGAGCTGCATTACAGAAGGAATAGCATTTTTAAAGATCACAGTCACTTCTGTATTATTGACCAACCACAAGTGATTAAGAAGGAGCTCACTAGAATAATAGCTCACTTTTGAGAAAAACTGTATTAGCTTAGAAGAAAATCACTGTCTACAGAAAAATTAATATAATTTTTACAGAAGGCAAAAAGAATGAATAGGTGAGTCATAATTACTGTTAGCAATAATTTTAAAGGTATTATAAAATTGGAAAACTAAAACCTTATGGAACAATAAACACCTCAAGAATAATTTAAAAGAATAAATACTAAATCATTACCTTAAAAAGATTATTGCAATTATAAATTACACATAGAGAAAAATTAGCAAAGCCATTCAATTATTTAGACTTAAAAACATGCTTTGAAAACCTTTGAAGCTGTTGAGGTATTCGTCATTTTCCTTTTGCAAAAAAATATGCCCATGTACTTTAGTTAGTTACTAACAATACATATCAAATATATTTCTTCAAATATGATACCTAAATGAAAGATTATCTTTCAAAGCATGTTCTAAAAGTATTTAGAGTTATGAAGACATACTTCCATAGGTTAATACCATTAATGATGAGAGTTTTTAAGTTGCTTGGGAATGATAGAAACATCTCTGTCCTGTTCACTTGAAATTTACACACAGACATAGGTATGTATTATATCACAAAAATCAAATGTGGTATATTGAACTGTAACACAGAACAATACTGGTTTGTGAAAGTGAATTTAAATATGATGGGAATTATGTACAGTTTAAATTTTTACTGAAGTTATTAACTTTTTCTTGAAAAAATTAATGTATACAGTATTTCAATACAATAGCAGCACACAAGAAAACACCCATAGATACATATTATAAATGTAACACATATATCACATATATAACATATGTACAGACATATATCATATATAGTATATATAGTATATACATACATACATATCACACATACATTATATGTGTAATATATATCTCTATATGTCACACACATGTACTTATATAGTATATACAGCTATACATATATATAAAACATGTAAAAACACAAGTATATATCACATAGTGATTATACGTGATACATATACATGAATATATGTGATATATACTTGATAAATGTATATATGTGACATATACATGTATTTTTATATATTTGTATAAAATACTTGTATTTATATATTTGTATATTTTATAAATGTTAATGTATTTTATATATTTTAATATTGTATATGTTATACATGTATAATATATATATATCTCACATACATATATATATATCCCATGAAGGTGAAGTTAAAGATATAAAGTAGGGCAATAGGAGAGGAAGAGTTAGAGTCATTGGGAATCAATCTTGTAGGTTCAACTAATGTAAGAGTTTCTGACAGGCAGAACACAGAAGACATATTTGAATAAATTGTTAAGGGGATAATACAATAAAATTTCCCAGAACTGAAGAACAGGAATCTCCACATTTAAAAGGCGAAGTGAACACTGCACAATTAATGAAAAAAGTGACTTGCAACATTGTGAAATTTTAGAATACCATTGGTACAGAAAAGCTCCTAAAAGAACCCAGAATAAAATGGGCAAAGGAAAAGAGAAAGAAAAGAAGGAGAAAAAAAGAGAGAAAGAAAGGGGGGGGCGGTAAAGACACAGAGATAGAAATAGCGACAGAAAGAAGGGAAGGGGAAGGAAGGGGAAGGAAGGAAAAGAGGGTGATGGGGAGGGGAGGAGAGAGAAAAGAAAAGAAAATACAGATCCATAGCAGTTTTCACAGTAGAGTGTTCAGTGTTCAGATATGATTTATCAAATTTGAAGTAAGACTTCCAAGTAGCTGTAAGCCAAATATATTACCACGAATAGGATAGACCCTAAAAATAGTCATCCCAGACCAAACGATATGGGAAGTACGTTTGTTCCATAATGATCAGTTTCACATGCTCAGATGAAAAACAATCCATCAAAAATAATCACATACAAAAGTACTCTGCATGGGCAATCTGATGTTGTATGTATAGTTTAAACTGATGTTGAACTGTTAGGACATTGTTGAAATAAGCAATTATTCGTTTCATGAAACAGATATTATAGCCAAAATAATCTTGGGTTGTGGGTTAATAGAACTTTTGTATTTTAGTAGCCGTTATTATAATAGCTTCATCATTTGGTTAGGTAAATGTCCAGATGTGAATTTATCTGGAAGAAATTTTGGAGGATTTGTGATATCTCTAGCTGAATTTCTTTAGTAACTTGGATTATAATTAGAGGTAAAACAAATAATTCTGATTTCTAATAATCTATTTGTGTATAAGTTTTCATTTTGTTGTGAATAAACCTACAAATAAAAACACTTTGATAAGTACTCCCATGAGACTAACATAACCAACATTTACAGTTTAATTATGATGACTGGGTAAAGAAAATATGGCGTGTATGTACATATACACACATATTATATACATATCTTGTATATATACACACATAATTTTCTGTATTTTATATATACACATGGTGTGTGTATGTATGGTATATATGTGTGTGTATATGTGGTATGTGTGTACACACACATATATGGTATACATATATACATATATACACACATATGGTATACATATATACATATATACACACACATATATGGTATACATATATACATATATACACACATATGGTATACATATATACATATATACACACACATATATGGTATACATAGATACATATATATACACACAAACACACACACACTATGGAATACTACTCAGCCATAAAAAGGAATGAAATCATGTCTTTTGCAGCAACATGGATGTAACTGTAGACCATTATCTTAAGTGAAATAATTTAGAAACAGTAAGTCAAATACTGCATGTTCTTACTTATAAGTGGGAGCTAAATAATGTGTACATATGGAAATACAGAGTGAAATAAGGGATGTCAGAAACTCCAAAGGATGGAAGGCAGGAGAGGGGTGAGGGATGAAAAATTACCTATTGGGTACAATGTGTTACTATTCAGCAATACACTAAACACCCAGACTTCAAGGTTTATTTTATAATCACCAGTAGGCATTAGAGAATTATTTATATTAAAAATTAACCATACATTCAATTTCAGTTATATTCTTTGCATTCTACTCTCCCTCGCTCCCCCATCCTCCCCTTCCTTCCTCCCTTTTCTTTATCTCTTTCTTACTTGCTTGCTTTTTTTTTCTTTCTCTTTTTCTTTCTGAAAAGTCCTATATTTCTATTATATTATAAGTTAGTAATGGGACCTACCTTATAAATAAAGGAATGAAATGATTTGGTTTTGGATGTGAATGAATATTTCTTTAGAGAGCTGTAAGAAAAATTTAAGTAGTATAATGTGGCTATTAGAATGTTAATATTTAGCACTCATCATCTGAAGCAAAAAAAAAAAAAAAAATGGCACTTCTGGTTCTTAAGAAAAATATGTACATGCTTTTATTCTTTCAGTTCAGGTTTACAGCTTCACTCCATTTCAGTGCCAGGCTGCTTTCTTGTTAGAACCTCTTTTGGAATCCAAGTGTAAGTAGGGAGGAAGAGGACATGAGAAAAGAATGCCTGTACACTGATAACAAAAAGTTATATGTTGTTTTCAATATCTTCTACGTTATATGAGGTTAAATCTTGCCTTCCTAAGAGTCAAGGAACTCAACCTCTAAAAATATCAGAAGTTTCTTAAGACGACAAAAATAGCATTTCTCCAAATAGAGAAAAAACATCTAATTCCATGGTATAATATGTCGGCTGGCAAATTTCCTTTTAAAAAAGTCATTCTTGTTACTATTTATATAGTTGCAGATATTAAAGAGATCATATTTATTTCTTTAAAATTTGTAATAGAGAAAAAATGCAATTTGGTTGAGCAGTTACCTTGCTGATCCCACAAATTGTCATCCTCTCTTGTCCCCTTTCCTTTATGGAGTCTTTATTCTTTTGGAGTAGACACATTTCTTTAATCACTAATCACTTTCCTCCCTCTCTCTATGGTTCCTGCTTATGTTTAAAGATTTACTTACTTTTTGAAGACCTTTATATCCACATGTTCTGCTTTCCCCGGTCCTAATTTAGCAACAACCCTGTTTACTGTAATTTTAATTGTTTCCATTTTCTCTTAGTAGAGTGTAGACTCTATCAAGGCAGGAAAATCATGATTTAACAATAGTGGGTCCTTAAACCTAACATAGCTTTAAAATATATTTGCAAGTAGAAAATGTTTGTTAAATAAATGCATTTTTGAAAAAGCAAATTATTATTCCTGTGACTAACTTAGTCTAGAAATGAAACTTTTTCACTTGGGCCTCAAAATTTAGTACACACATGTAGGCTTATTGTATTTGTTGTAGAATTTTTACATATCTAAATTGGGAGATAAAAGAGGAAGAAAGTAATGGGGTAGTAGGGAAATCTGACAAAAAGAAATATGAAAAACTCATCATTTTGCAAATTAAATTTACCTCTATTATAAAGCAGGAATGAATCATGCCAGAGTACCCCTTCCAAATTTTCTTTCCTTTGTCGCTTCTCTTTTCTAATTTCAAAGTACTACAGAAGGAAATGTGACAGGTTTATATTTATTTATTTTCTAACAAATGACATTGCTTTATTTTTCTCCAGAAATATTGCTGTTGTCTATTGACAAAACATTTTTTAAAGGAGAAATTACTTATTAAATAAGACATTGGATAAGTTAAAACTCTGTAGTGCCCAGTTTTGCTTCTTGAGAATCTCATATGATTCACAAACATGGTCTAGATATGTATTTTTATTGGAATCAAACCTAAACTTCTAAATCCTAGATAGTTGTGCTGTTTTTATGATTGAATGAACAGATTTCCCTTTTTCTTTCACAGAAGAAACCCTAGCAGATATAGGCTCAGATACTAATAAAACAAACCAATACAATCAAAGTAAATTCACAGAGATATTTACCCTTCCTCTATACTTTTTTTTTTTTTTTTAAGGTCCTAGGAGAAGGTAGATTCCAGGTACACAAAAGTAGAGAATTGTAAGCTAAGGTTCTGTTATAAATATACACATATTTTCTTTATAACCCTTTAGGTCTAAAGAGTAACTCTAGTTTTTTAAAAATATGTTATACGAAAACTGAGTTGAAAACTACTCTAGGAAAACATTTTTAAAGTTATTGTTGGCTGGTGGGAATACGGGGTGGAGTTGTTCTCAGAGAAATGAGAGCAGCAGTAAAAAGGAAGTTTAAAAAAAAGCTTGTCACAGGGCAGCATAGTTCCAGAAGACAGTACTGACCAAGAAGCAGAAAAGCAAGATGAATGATGTGAAACTTGCTGTCTTGGGTGGTGAAGGAACGGGCAAATCTGGTGAGTGGTGATGTCTTCTATGTTATAATAGAGTATAGAAAGAGCGAGAAACTGACATGTTAACCATTAACCATGTATTTTATATATATTTCATATATATGAAAATACATCTATAATAACATCTCACTGGGATGGTAGGCACATTGTTTTTCATTAGGAGTTTCCATTTTTATGGGCAAGTAACTATGTTTATAGAATATATAGGCAGGTATAGCAAGATAAATACCTGAAATGTTACTTTGTATATTATTCTACTGATGTTTACAATTCATAGGAATAACAGGAAATTTCTACATCACTATCCCACCTACTTCTCCCTTCAACACACCTGCCCTCATACCCACTAGTTGCCAAACAATGGCCTTTAGAACTCATCTGCTCTGAAACTAGGGTAGGGAGATGTTTGGAGATTTGTGGATTATATTTTAAATATAGCATTACTGAGATGAAAGAACTTTGCGGGGCATGGCTTGGTGGATGTCCTGGAACTGAGCAATAATGTGCTCTAACTTTGGAAGTCATGCTTTTGTTTTGTTGTATTTTACTTTGGTCTTGGTCACATTATAATGGTAGGGTGCTACCAATAGGGCCACTTGAGCCTAAAGAATCATGACATCTTAACTGGCCAAACCCAGGAGCTGTGACATGGTGAACGGATACCAGAGGTTCTTTTTCTATTTCCTGGATTTGTAGGTCCCTACATCCTTAAATAACTGCAAATACTTGGTAGTGTCCTTGTGACTATTACATATAGTACTTTGAAGCCAGACTGAATTTGATAGAGAAAATAAACAGATGTCAAACTTCTTGCATCTTAAATATGAGAAATCTGTTTCTGTTACAAAAGGTAAGTGGCCTTATGTTTTTGCGGTAATGAATTAACTGCATAGTGATTTAGATGTGCAGTGCTTTAAGATCACTTCCTTTCCAGCTTTCTAATCATTTGTTTGTACCATGGAAATATTATGAACTACTATTTAGAACAGAATTTGGTAAAAGTTTAAAGTCTTTATTAATTCTTAAATATTTTTTATTTAAGAACTAAAACCTCATGCACATAACCAAATTTTCTGTTTCATAAAATATAACAGCCTTAAATCTAGATTGTTTGCTTTGCAGCCCTTACAGTGAGGTTTCTTACTAAGCGATTCATTGGAGAATATGCTTCTAATTTTGGTAAGTCACTACTCTAGACATTTTTACCTTAAAATTTTTAACATCATAATTAAATCCCACTTAAGTACAGAGATGCATTTTGATAGACTGTACCATTTTTATGCATATAAAACTGTTTGTTTATTCACATATTCTGATTAGAAATGCCAAAATAGGTACTTGAAATAAATGTTCTTTTATGGTAAAATTCACCCAATTTGATGTTAAGACTGGTTTCAAAGTCTGGAACTGGAAAAACATTAAAACTAAGATCCTCTCTTCAAAATATTGTAGAACATGCAACTGAATATTTCTTGTAAGGTATAAAACAACTTTGAAATTAAATCAACATTCTTTAAAAAATAAGAAAATTAATACTGAAACCACAACAAAGGAATAAAGTTTATTTTTATTATAAAACCATAAGAAAATAGGAAAATTATGCCTTGATTAAACATCATATTATCTAAGTCATTTATATAAATGTAGAAACATTTAAAACACATGCCAGGGCATTTTGATATAATTTTAAGATTATTTCATGAACTCTTCTGTAAATTTGTTTGACTAGAATTAGCAAAATATATGGCAAACAGTACAACATAAAAAGTGAGAAGTTTTGCCATAATTTTGAGCATATTTTTGGCTCACCAATTAAATATGATGGTGCTAATATCTTACCTCATTGAAGAAATGAGATGAGGAGATTTTTTTTTTTTTTTTTTTAATGAGGATGGCAGATTACAGAAAATATAAAAATTGGGAGAAAGGAGAATGTTTTTGTTGAGTACCACTTAGACTAAGGGAATTTATGATTGCAAGTGTGTTTTTCCATGAGAAACAAACAAAAATCTTTAGCATTCAATCATGAAGTAGCATAATCGGAATATCTCAGAAAATAGCTTTAATATATTACATTGTGTTTTTCCCTACATGAATTCAACATGGTATTTCAGTCCATATGACATTATGAACATTTTAGGGCAAAAGCCTGAAAACTGATTATAGAAAGTTGAAAACATAAAAAGAAAAATTCCTGTTGTTTCATTTTTGAGGGCAATGACATCAGTCAAAAACGTCAACATAACATACAAGTTAGGACCCGGGCATGAGAAAATGTCCCAGAACTAAAAAATAAAACAAACACAGAATGATACACCATCCAAATAACAACAAAAACTCTCAACGTAAACTTTGATATAGTACAGTTGTATAAACTAATGAAATGTTTACACATTTCTGGCTGTTACATCTCAATGAAAAATAAGAGACCTAGAGGCATTTTTGAAAAGCCAACCAAATGATCAAAAGCTCATTAACTCAGAGGGCAAACTAGCAAAAATGACTCCACTTTGTATATTAAAACTAGAAGGGGAAATAATACAATTCTAAAAATGTGAGAATTGATGACACTTGCTGGCAGTTTTTGAGATTTGAGAGTGAATAATTTTAATTGACTAGAAGGAAATAATGTGGTTTGGAGTCAAGAATAAACCTATAAAGTTTAGAAGAACCTGGCTGAAAACATAATTTAAGGTTTCATGAAACTGTAACAAATTTCATTAAATATAACCTGGTAGGAGGTAAGAAGTCAACCCTAATCCTCTAAGAGAATTTGATCAGATAATTGATGTGATCTGGCTACAAGGTTCACTTTTACTTCTGTGTTGAGAATACACTAGAAACAGGAAGGGTGTTAGAGGAAGGATGGAAACAGATGACTTAGGAGGCTTTGTGAGAAATTAGGCAATTAATGATGGTGGTCTAGACTATATTGTTAACAATGGAGATGGTGAGATACAGACAAATTCAAAATATATTTTGAACGTAGACTAAAAGAATTTTAGAATAAATTTTAGAATAATTATGTGACGTAAGACAAATAATCAAGGATAATCCTTTTTTTTTATTTTTTTATTTTTATTTTTTACCTGAGAAACTGCAGTTATGGATATGCCATTTAACAAAATGGAAAATTGTAGAAGATGCAGCCTTTGCAGGGATATCAGGGGTTCAGCTTGAGGTGTGTTAAGATTGAGATATCATGTAATCCCAGCACTTTGGGAGGCCAAGGCGGGTGGATCCCGAGGTCAGGAGATCAAGACCATCCTGGCTAACACGGTGAAACCCCGTCTCTACTAAAAATACCAAAAACTAGCCGGGCGAGGTGACGGGCGTCTGTAGTCCCAGCTACTGGGGAGGCTGAGACAGGAGAATGGCGTGAACCCGGGAGGCGGAGCTTGCAGTGAGCTGAGATCGGCCACTGTACTCCAGCCTGGGCGACAGAGCGAGACTCCGTCTCAAAAACAAAAAACAAAAAACAAAAACAAACAAACAAACAAAAAAGTTTGAGATATCTATCAAGTATCTAAATGGAGATGTCCAATAGTAAATTATTTGTGTCCGGAGTTCAGGGATGAGGTCTGGGTTTCAGACATAAGTTGGGTTCATGAGAAATAATAGGCATGTGACAGCTTGGGACTAGAAGAGATCTGAAAAAGAATGTAAGAAGAGAAGAAATCTATGAACTGGATCCATGTTTGAGATGTGAGAAGTCAGTGGGGACAGGGAGAGGTGAATGAAAAAGATTAAGACAGAACAACAAAGAATTAAAAAACAAACAAAAACTGGAGACAGTCTTGCCTTGAAGGTCATGTAAAGGAAATACTTTAAGGAGGCAGGAATGATCAACTGCGTTAATGCCACCAATAAGGCAAAAAAAATCAAGATAGAGAATTAACCATTAAGCCATAACACATTTAAGCTGGAAGAAATTTTTCATGTTTGTAAGATGTGGCTAATGATATGGTAAAGAGGAAAAAATTATGATATATAAGAGGGAAGTAGAATTGCTGAAGCCATGTCTCTCAGCGGGTGAGGAGAAATCACTAGCTGAGAGTGAATAGGTTTACTTTAGATAGGAACACAGATGTTCCACGCGCAGTAATAGGATGGAATATAAATATATGAGCAAAAAGGTATGTAGGTGAATATAGATAGTGGTGAGATTCATTTGTAAGAAACATATCGGCCAGGCGCAGTGGCTCACGCGTGTAGTCCCAGCACTTTGGGAGGCCGAGGTGGGGGGATAACGATGTCAAGAGATTGAGACCATCCTGGCAAACACGGTGAAACCCCGTCTCTACTAAAAATACAAAAAAAACCAAAAAAAAATTAGTTGGGCGCGGTGCCACACGACTGTGGTCCCACACGACTGTGGTCCCAGCTACTCGGGAGGCTGAGGCAGGAGAGTGGCATGAACCTGGGTGGCAGAGCTTGTAGTGACCCGAGATTGCCCCACTGCACTCCAGCCTGGGTGACAGAGCGAGACTCTGCCTCCAAAAAAAACAAAAACAAAAACAAAAAAACATATCTGAGTAAATACAACAAATATATGCTTTCGGTCACCAGCAATATAAAAAGGGCACAATACGATTCCACTAAAATGTGAGTGGTTGAATTTATCAGACTATGATTCAGATATGAGTTCACATTCAGAGTATTTTCATACTGACAGTGAATATGCAATATTTTTGCAGAATCTATCTATAACAAGCACTTGTGTTTGGAAAGGAAACAACTAAATCTGGAAATATATGACCCTTGTTCTCAAGTAAGTAAAACAAAACACCTTTTTTATTGATTTATTGATTGACTGATTTTTTAACAATCATGATTTTGAAGATTATATGGTGGTAAGTGAAAAAAGTGAAAAGTTGCAGTG
This sequence comes from Theropithecus gelada, assembly GCF_003255815.1. NCBI lineage: Eukaryota > Metazoa > Chordata > Mammalia > Primates > Cercopithecidae > Theropithecus > Theropithecus gelada. Next base: position 112,105,257 of record NC_037679.1, on the reverse strand, counting down.
TTAAAACCAAAGTTTCTTCTCATTTTAATTATTAAAAATTTAAGACATTATTTTCTTGTGTTGTCAATTCCATTACCTGTCATCTCTAAGTTCATGTCAAAAATTATATCACAAATATCTTTAAAATTGCAACATTAGGCTGTTTCTATATTTCTATCAGGTCACAGTGTCACTGCCAGAAGATAATAGTTAAGCTTATCAATTCACTTTTTATTTTCAACTAAGTTGCACTTATAACTAACCAGTTGTCAATAGAACATAATACATAAAATAGATTTTCAGTACAAACCTCCTTGTCTATTCATATGGGAAAACAGTTAAAATGGGATTATACAAATAAGAGAAAAATGGCCATTTATTCAGGACTTCAAAACAACTATATGAGACAGATCATTTAGGGTAAATAAAAATATACCTTAAATATTTTAGCTAAACCTTTATAATATTTTTGATTTTTATTGATTTAAATCTAGTACCAGAAATCAATAGATATTCCATTCACTAACAGATAAATGATATATATTCACAACAAATATGTGGGTATTAGTTCAAAAGACAATTATTGTAGCTCATCAAATTTTCTGAAAAAGTGGAGATGTTTTCTTCTAGAAAAGTTATAAAATTAGCTAGATATAACTTTATTATAGTTCTGTTTTACATTTAATCACTTTTAATTAAGGACAAAGAGTAATAAAGAACTATATTTTAGAAAATATCAGTATTTAACATACTGATGTATCTTCCAGCTGAAGTGGGTCTCCATTAGTTGACTGTTTAAAGTATAAAAACACAGGTATTAGATCCCAACCACTCTTAATGTACTTGGTTTATTTTCAGACACAGAAAGCAAAATTCTCCCTCACAAGTGAGCTTCACTGGGCAGATGGGTTTGTTATTGTGTATGACATCAGTGATAGGTCTTCATTTGCTTTCGCGAAAGCACTGATCTACAGAATCCGGGAGCCACAGACTAGTCATTGTAAAAGGTAAGGAACGTATTTTTCATTCCTTTCTCCTTTCTTTTTAGTAAATCATCATATAGCCGTAAGCATCATTAGGAAGGGTTTAATACAGCTTTCCAATTATAAAATTTAACAGCCCTGAACAATTCACCTTCCCATTCCACAGGAGTTACACATGTAGTAAAAGGAATAAGATGAGAATGCTTTATATCCTGGCTGCCATAAACAGTTACTCGCCCTGAGTAAATGGCTATTTTACAAGACAGCTTCTATTGTTAACATGACACTCACTTGCAAAATAATGGTCCTTTGTATATAAGATAGTTCTCTTTCCAACCTTTTCTTTCCATTCTCACAAAAATGTTAAGGATACTAAATAAATTCAGATTTATTACATTTGGCATCCCGTGAAATCCAATTCCTAGTCACTGAGTTGTTCAATCTATCAAAGCAAAATAGACGGAATAATCAAACTGTTTACAAATTCTAAATATGAGAATACATTTTTCTCCATTTTACCTGCTAAAGGGCTGATCAACAATTCCTTATTCTTGTCTTGACACAAGGAACTATGAAAACATGATTGTGCCTTAAGCTGTTGTTTCATTAGTAGATAAAAGTTTAAGCATCTGAGTTTCCAATTTAAGTTTTCTCCATTTTTCAGTCATGTTGGCCTTTTCCATTTAAAGTATTTTTGCTCAACGTTCTGATTATAAAAGAGTCTTCGTGCTTTTAGCCAATTTAGCCCTTAGAATCTAAATAGTATTCTAATTTGGTAAGTAAAAAAAGCACAATACTACTGAGAATTGGTATATGTACTTTTAGTATCTATTTTAAATGTCCACTATAAAGAAATTATGGGATAATAATTGATAAAAGTATTTCCCTGGAGTTAGATGATGTACATTCTTGCTTTCCTTTGATTCGGCCTAAGTAAGCCACTTTAATCTCTAGAGCTCATTTTTCTAATTATTTAACTGGTGGCAGCAGGATAGGAGAAACAGATGAGATTTTACTAAGGTGCCTCATAGCTCTTATTTCCTATAATATTACTGATATTTTAGAACTCCATTGTTTCAATCATTAAATATCTTATATTTAAGCATCATGATGTAGATAATGGACAGAAATAAAATTCTGACATTTCTTCAAAGTAATCACTCAAGAACACTTAAAAACATATTGAAAATATAAACATTTGTATTAGACATTTTTCAGGAAATATTTCTAATTTATTGACTAAATAATTCTTTGAATGTTTTCAGTTCTCAATCTGTAAAAAGACTAGGAAAGCAAAATATATCACTATTTCATTAAATTATATCTGATATTTGTGGCCCACCCTTGAAAACCTATGTATATATCCTTCCTCATTTACCCTTTTCAATAATTTTATAAACTAGACTAAAAAAAGACCTTAGTAGCATTTTTAAAAGTTCACCACACATTGTCATTTGAATGAAACCAACTTTTAGTGGAATTGGGGCCAGTAAGAGTTGAAGACTGACTGTGTGCACCCATTTTTTTTCCTTATAGTAGATATCTTTGCAGTGTTCTATGCCTTTCAAAGCCTAGTGATTTTAATATATTCTTCAACTCAAACTCTATTTTTGTGTTGTTTCATTATAACCAAGGAGGATATATTGATGTTTGCAGACACATTTTATCTTAACAAAGACACATTTCTTAAACAGGAGAATTGGGCAAGTTCATGAGATTATACAATTTTCTCTAGAGCATGTTATAATGGCTATTAGCGGAGCGAAACAGCAATAAATATTGAATATTTTTGCTTATGAAAATTTTATCTAAATTGACTGTTCAATTATAGTAACTGTATAAGTAAAGAGACATTTGCTAGCTCTTCCCTTGCAATTGATAAGGAACATGAAAAATAACACTTTGTCAGCATCTGTCATTGCCTGGGCCTGTGTTAGGTATTTTTATATACATCATTTAATGTATACAGTCTCCATGAGATTTAATCTCTGAGAATTCTGTGTGAGGATTATTTTACCATTTTTGAAACTTTGAATTTTGGTTTGGGGTAGATGTGCAGGTTTTTTACACAGGTAAACTTGTGTCATGGAGGTTTGTTGTACAGATTATTTCATCACCCAGGTATGAAGCCTAGAACCCATTAATTTTTCCTGATCCTCTTCCTCCTCCCACCCTCGACCTTCCAATAGGCACCATTATGTGTTATTCCCCTCTGTGTCTCCATATGTTCTCATCATTTAGGTCTCACTTATGAGTGAGGACATGCAGTATTTAATTTTCTGTTATCGTGTCAGTTTACTAGAGATAAGGGCCTCCAGCTCCATCCATGTCCCTGCAAAGGACATGCTGTTTTTTTTGAGACAAGAGTCTCACTCTGTCACCCAGGCTGGAGAGCAGTGGCATGATCTTGGCTCACTACAACCTCCGCCTCCCGGGTTCAAGAGATTCTCCTGCCTCAGCCTCCCGAGTAGCTGGGACTACAGGCGCCCACCACCACGCCTGGCTAATTTTTTGTATTTTTAGTAGAGGTGGGGTTTCACTGTATTAGCCAGGATGGTCTCAATCTCCTGACCTCGTGATCGGCCTGCCTCAGCCTCCCAGAGTGCTCAGATTACAGGCATGAACCACTGCACATGCCTGCTCTCATTCTTTTTTATGGCTGCATAATATTCCATAATGAATATGTACCACATTTTTACATTAAAGGAAATTGAAAGTGGGAAAGATAACAATCATACTTTGGTTAGTAGACAGCATCAGAATTCAGTAATAGGTCCATGTTACTTCAAATCCTGTGCTTTAAGAGCCTTGTTGCTTCTGTGCTATTTACATTTTATCTAAAATGATTTAAAGTAATTGGGGCTATGTGTAATAATACACACACATGACCATAAGTAACACACATACACACTATTTTTTCTTTGATTTATAATCCTTTGGCTATAAATCTGGTTTTTTAAAAAAGTTGTTAAAACAGTCTTGCTAAAAATTGTGTATCTCTTTTTCAGAGCTGTGGAATCAGCAATGTTTTTGGTTGGCAACAAACGAGATCTTTGTCATGTACGAGAGGTTGGCTGGGAAGAAGGGCAAAAGCTGGCACTGGATAACCGATGCCAATTCTGTGAACTGTCTGCAGCAGAGCAGTCTCTGGAGGTGGAAATGATGTTTATCAGAATTATCAAGGACATCCTGATAAACTTCAAACTCAAAGAAAAGAGACGACCCAGTGGATCTAAATCAATGGCCAAATTGATCAATAATGTATTTGGAAAGAGAAGGAAATCTGTTTAGTAGACATGAAATGACTATGAACCACAGCTGTGTTTTCAAACATGCAGTTTGCCTTTTTGGTTGTTGTATCCTGTTCACTCTCCTTCACACAGAACCTTTCATTTATTGTACAACATTGCACTCACCCTAACCTACTGGTGGACAGCTATCTAGTTTGCCTTGCCAAATATACTCTGCTTATGTGAATTTATTAAATGACCATGCCATAGTTTGTGGTTTACCTTTATTTTACATAGTTCTTTTGAATGAAATGGGTACTTATATTCATACAGTTAATAGGTTACAGAGCTTAGTTTATCAATCTATGAAAGTTCTTGATTTATTTAATAGAATTACACGCATTTAATTTAAAGGCATTTTTACAACAATTCAGTAGCTTACATAGTATTATGCATATTTTGTAATAAAAGTTAGGCCTTAAGCAAATTCCTTCCCCAAGAGTATATATATTCTGTAGTTGATCTGATGAAAAAGTCTACCCTTCTTCATTTTCATGTATCACGCTATGTTAGCAAGAGTCATTGTCACAGATATGTTAATTTATAGAGCTAAGGTCCTTTTCAGATCAAAAGATTTAGAAATTCATACATCATAGGACAGAAAGAAGTAAAAACTTGTTGGGGAATTTATAACCTTAAAGGCTTTGTTGCCCTGAAATAAGTATTTGTGGATTAGGTACAAACATTTTGGTTCTTCTCAGGTTACTCTAATTACTGTTTCTTTCCGAAGACAAGTGTCTACCTCCTAGACCATGGTACCACTGCCACAGCTCTTGTGGACCTTTGACAAAAGATGTCTTTCAAGTTGAGATCCAAGGCTTAATTTTGGCCAAATTGCTGACAAATCAAGGTTAGGTGTCAGGCACAGGAAATTATGACAACACACAATGCTACATGTACATACTTGATTAATAAATGTTGTCAAGACCCTAGGGATCAAGGTGGGTGAAGTCCTTTAATAGGGAGTGTTAGAGTGACCTTGGAGAGGGGTGAAACAATATTAAGCTCACTCACCAGGAGCCACAATGCAACATTGTAAGAGTGACACCTAGAGCTGGTCTAAATAGATTTGCTGTTCATTAGAAGTCTGACCTTGCTGATATACTAAAGTAAAAGTAGTGGGAAAACAGAAGCTTATGTGGTAGTGTACAAAATTGGTTTAGAATGTTTATAAAGACGTGAAGGAGTTTAGGGTTACTATATTAAATTAGTCCCAAGAACCCAGTGTTTGACTCCCATACCTGGGAGAATTCAGGGGAACTTCCTTTACTCAGGAAGTAGGATGCACTGATGAGTAGGCACAGACAACTCTGAGAAGCTTAGTGGTGACTCTGCTCTCTGGGTGAGAGTTAACAGTAGATCCACGCCCTTGTTTCGCATCAGTGGATACTACCACTGAACTGTGCTGTCCCATATCACTGCAGATCACAGGATCCTGAAACAGCAAAATCTAGATGCTAGCATTTAACCTGCAGCTTGTTATCCACTCTCCCAGCAACCTAAGAAATGGTGCCACACCCAGCGTGGAGGTTTTATTTCGGAAACTGACTGGTTGGATACTTAGAAGTGATGTGCTCAATCAGCCACATTGACGGAAAGTCCATATTGTGGACCCATGCATTGCTTCCATCTCTGCCACCATGGCCACTGTTATCGTGAGTCAGTTACATAAGGAGAGATGGCCAGAAAAGACTCAGGTGGATATCTGAAGGCCAAGTCATCCTGTCCACCTGGTTGTAAAGTTATATCTCTGCTGGGCATTAACATGATACACAAAAATCTGTGTTTTTTTTTTGTTTGTTTTTTGTTTTGAGACGAAGTCTCGCTCTGTCGCCCAGGCTGGAGTGCAGTGGCGCGATCTCGGCTCACTGCAAGCTCCGCCTCCCGGGTTCACGCCATTCTCCCGCCTCAGCCTCCCGAGTAGCTGGGACTACAGGCGCCCGCCACCATGCCAGGCTAATGTTTTGTATTTTTAGTAGAGACGGGGTTTCACCATGTTAGCCAGGATCGTCTCGATCTCCTGAACTTGTGATCTGCCCGCCTCGGTCTCCCAAAGTGCTGGGATTACAGGCGTGAGCCACTGTGCCCGGCCAAGTCTGCGTATTTATGATTCCTCTGAGAGCTATCCTTTCACATACTTTTCCTTTAAAACTTACCGTGATGAGTATTCCAGCTTTAGCTTTTACATACTCTGACCAACTGGAAAAACTATTAATCACTGCCTAGAAACAGTGTATTACATGCCAGTTTTCTTACCCTACATTTTTAAAGTGGTGAACTTTTAAAAATGTTACTAAGGTCTTTTTTAGTCTAGTTTATGAAATTAGGGTAAATGAGGAAGGATATATACAAATGTTTTCAATGGTGGGTCACAAATATTATATAATTTAATGAAATAGTGATATATTTTGCTTTCCCAGTCTTTTGTAGACAACAAAGTATACTTCCTGAAATTCTGCCAACTGTGATAGTTTCTGTTAATAAACTTCATGGTCATCTCTGTGTAAGACTGTAATGAGGCACAGTCTTCTGACTGGCATTAATGTATCAGGTTTGAGTAAGTACAGCTTCCCCTCAGCTAGGAACATTTATATTAGATAGCTATGTGAGTGAAAAATAAACTTCTATTGTACAAAGCTGTCTTAGCAAATTTAATGATGCACTCTTATGGTCAATTGTTTATAAAAGTTGTATTAATTTTTGAGTTTTAATATTGGCTATGTATACATATATATTTATCAGTACAAGCAGTTATACTTGAATATGGTTTTTGTTTTGTTTTTTCTTCTGGATTATCTCATTTTTAGAGATTTGGTCTTCATTCCTTAGAATCATTTTTCCAGTTAAAGATTATTTGGGGACAATTTTGAATTAAAAATAACAGTCATCTATGTTAAATGTAAGAATCTAATGTTAAATGGTAATTTTTAATAGTTTAATTCGTGCATATATACTTGTGATAAGTCAGATCAAAATTTTTCTGTCAAAGGTACTGCTTATGTTTCCATATGTTTTAATTTTTTAATTATACACTGATGTTTTAGAAAATTGACCTTGGATGACACATTGTGTCATAAGGAATATATGGAATGTAGTAATAAGAACAAGAATTTATATTAAAATTTTTTGATGCAGTAATTTTAGAAATGAACAGGTATTTTTTTCAGAGTGATATTTGAAATTACTAGATTAATTCCACCTTTGATAATGTGACAATTTTAAAACAAAAACACATTTTTTGATACTTCTTCCATCAAAAGGTTGTTCCAATTCCCTTCCTGTTGATGTGGATCAGTTTTACGGACTCGTCTTAAACAGATTGAGGCAGAAGTAATGTATATGACTTATGAAGCCAGGTTAGAAAAGGAGACACAGATCCCATCTGTTTCTCTCTCCCTTGTAACTCTGCTTTGGAAGCTATGAGTCGATATGTATGGAGGCACCAGGCTGGAGACAGTACATAGAGTTAATGACCACATAACCACTAGATATACAAGCAAATCTTTGGGTGATGCCAGCCTACAACCTTTGGGCTACTCCAGCTGATGGCAAGCGGAACAGAGATAGGCGACTTCCACAGAACTCTACCCCAACTATAGATTTGTGAGCATAGTAAATATTGTTTTCATTTTGGAAGTATTGCATGGCAATAGATAACCAGAAAACATAATTCATTAAAACCCTCAGCAACTCAGTCAATATGAAATACTTGGCTTTCTTACTAGGGAAAAATGAGGTGTTAAAAGAAATTTTCCAACCAGATTCATAATTGTTTAGAACATGATATTGTCCCAATACCAGTTTTCTTGTGAACATAATTCACTTGTAAAACGACTTGAAAAAGCCTTACAAATAATAAGTTGCATGTTTCCGAAGTGAACAAAAAACACATACCTACAGAGAAACAAATACATCATCATTAAACAATAGAATATTGTAGTTTGAGGACAGCAAGTGTGTCTATAAATCTCAGCGCTAGCCAAGCTGTATCACTAGGCCGGGAATTGCCTATGCTGCTTCTAGCAAGAAAGATGCTGTCATTCATTTTGGATGAGCTTCAGTGAGATAACACATAATGAGGGGCAACAGCTGAGGAAGGGAATGCCAAAGGGGAGGGGTCTTTAAAATGGTTTTGATTTAATACAAGGCATGCACTATTAATAAGGAGGTTGAATGATACCTGTATGTTTTATAGGTTTATAAATTGGCTGTAGTAAAATGTTTTACATCTTAGATCACTAGGTATTGTTTCAGCTTATTATGGGAGATATCTATCTAGAGTTGACTGAATTGTATTAATCTGAACCTAGTTTAATGATGCCTTAACATTTTTATGGGGGAATTTAATGTTTGCAATATCCATGTTCCTTATTTGAAAGCGTGACTTATAGGTTTCTCATCTTCCTTAAATTATAAAATCCTTCAGCTAATAAAGGAAAATGATTATAGTTTGCAAAAAAGGCAAAGTCATTTAACAATCCATATAACTGTCTATTGTAGGGCTTTGCATAATAATTGTAATTTAGCTATTAAAGATTCTAAAGGCAGTTATCAGTCATACTCTACAATTCTGGGGAATCAGGCAAAGCCCAAATTATTTAAAGTATTTTAAATTCCCAAAGAAATAAAGGCACACCATAAATTTGAAATATAGTCTATAGTGACAAGATATTTCATAAGAAAAGAAAAAACTTCATCATAATTTTCAAATATATAAACCACCAAACATTATTTTTCTTCCTTTTGGATATAGATGTAACACAAGTTTATCTTTAATAATGGAAATATAAATTACTCTAAGAAGGAAATTTGCAGACTAATAAAGTATCAGTGTCAATGTGAAACTTGACCGACATTTTAGTGGACCTGGAGCAGCTAAGGCATAATGAATTAAGAAAAATATGAGTGATTGAATCACTTCACATTACATGAAAGAAAGTATAACCATGAGTTGCCTGTATGATTTTTAGAACGTTTTATAGAACATGAGCATTTAACGACTAGACACATGAAAACTTGTAAAAACACATATGTAAAATCAAGCTGATATAATTTTTCAACTATAGATTTAATTTCAAGGTAATATGATAATTAGGGTCATAAAACTTAGAGGCATTTCTATATAAAAACACACTCAAACGTTAAAATTCTTTGATTGAGTTAAACATACTGTCCATGACTCAAACAGTAACTATAATTGTAATGAAAGACCAGGTGTTTGATTTGATCAGAAGATTTTGAGGCCTTCAGTGAAATAAGTCTGTTTGTCATGCAAAGTTTGTTTTCCACAATACATAACACATTAACCCGCTTAAAAATAGTATAAAGTTATGGAATTAGATCACTAATTTTTAAATAAACATATTACAGTTAAACACATTTGTTTGCAGACTAAGAAACATGTGTATACATATTCTTAGGTAAAATAGTGGTTATTTAAATGAACTTAATCTCTCAGAAAGAATACAAAATAAAGTGAATTAAAAGCAAAGAACAGAGATAGCAAAATAAGGGAAGAAAGGAGGATGATCAGATGTGAGAAATGTCTCATTCAAAATCATAAACTTGGAAAAAGGTAAATTCCCAGATGGGTTCCTTTAGGACAGAAAGAAAAAAGTGCAATTACAAAATGGGGAATAAGTGGATATATACAAATATAATAGCAATTAATTTAAAATTCCAAAAAATGAATAGGAGCTCAGTAATTTAGCATGATAATTACTTGAGTGGGCATGACCCAAACATGTGAGTGAATAGTTTAGAAGAAAGGAATATAATTGAAATACTATGAGGTAATTTTCCCATTGTTCTCAGCAAACATCAGAATTGGGAGAAGAATTAGTAATCACGTATGAAATATTAGAGAAGTAAACATAAAATAAAGGTTTACAAATGGAGATTTTATGTCAAAAGGAAAAACAATTTTGATAAAACCATCTTCAAAAATAGATTTATATCCACTATAGACTACATAAAATGGACTTAAATTGTGACTTGTGAAATTCAGATTATTTTAAGAAATACACTCCTGAAAGTCAGGACTATAGTGCAGTGAAATGGAATTTAAGATGGCTGTTGGCTCCCTTTTCAGATAGCTGTGTGAATGCATGTGGAGATGTGGAGAAGGGAAGGAAAATAACTCTAGGCTGTTTTCAACTCTTTGGGCATCTTATGTTGTAACAGTGAATAGCATGTAACTAAGAAACTACTAAAAAATGTGAAAATGACTTTGAAAAAATAATTCTTCTACTAAATTTTTCATTTTAAAACAAATACAAAAGTTTGTGATATTCAATATTATAAACTGTCAGGTATAGAGTTGTAACTGTGTACTGTGTATATTACTTTATTTTTTTCTTTGAGTAACACTTACTCCTGTGTCAGTCACCTAGTAGAGAACCCTCACAAAATTGTGTTGATAAAAAATGATTTAAAAAATAGTGATCTTTGATCAGTGATGCTCTTATTGAATGTCTTCAAATAGAATTTCTTCTGTAAGGAAAGCATAAAAATGACTTTAATAAATTTTATATTTATAATATCCACTAAAAATCAATATTGTATACATAGTAGCATATATTTTTTAATCATAGGGGCTTGAGACAGTGACTAGTTATGAGAACAGAATCCACCACTTTATAATTTTCTGTTAAAATTCTATTTTTTAATTTGAATAATGACAATTTATAAAATGAATGAAAGTTCATATAACAGAAATCATGTTAATAGAAATTCAATGTTTTACTAACTGTTGAGAATTAAAATGATAAATGAAATCATAGCCTATGTTTGTGCTACCTTCAAACTGAAAATGCATAATTCATCTGGTTACAGCTACAATCTTTTACCTTATTCTTAAGTCCCAGCTTGCACACAAACTTTGCACAACCAGAAAACTGGCCAGATGTCCTTCCCCTACATGAGTATAGTTTTCTAAAACTATCAGTCAGGACCCACCACTAACAATTCTGTCTTTCTTCAAATATTCACAGCTAAAGGAATACAAGAAGTGGTAGTAGCAAACTATCTTAGCCTGTATAGTGCTCATGACTAAAGGGAAACACAGGAAATGTAGAATCAGTTGTTGGAAACGTAGAATCAGTTGTTGGAAACGTAGAATCAGTTGTTGGAAACATTGGGGCAGGATCTCAAAGAGCCTTGGTTATAATCATTTATATAAAGCACTTGGTTAAAAAAAAAAAAAAAAGAAGGAAAAGAAACCCATGATCTGTCTTTTCTTTCCACAATGAGAGGATGGTCAATTTGGGAACCACCTTTCACCTCAATAAAATGCTAACAAAGTAATTCAATTCTGGTTACACATAGAAATTATGCTGAAACAGGTACGGCAAACAGATTTGTAGTATGAGATTTGACAGAGCTACATTATTCCCTTCCAAAAATAATGAAGATACAGATAAAATAGCTGTACCATGTGTCAGCAAACCAGACCATAGAATATCTTTCCTTTACAAAAGATCAAGAAACATAAACAAGTCCTTTATACACACATGCATAAATAGGCATGGGTTCAAAAATATTCCTCAGGAAAAGAATATAAATATTAAAATGAGAAATTACTTATCTAAATAATTTTTAAAATAGAAAATAGAAAGTCCAGATCAAACTTTAAAATTTGCATTTTAGGCAGTGAAGAATTGAACTGACACTACCAATTGGTAAAAGACACAGATGTAAAACCTGAGAAGATTTTTAAGAACACAAAGAACAAATGAAAAACATGTACAAAAAGCATACCAAGGATATACATAAATAGTATAGGTGTAAATATTAGAATCTAATCTATAATACTTTGTTTCTGGAATATAGAACTCAAAAACCCACAGCAGAAACTTCTGTTCTGGGAGGAAGACTAACTTCTACATCTCAAATACAATTCAATGTGTTTCACACAAAATTATCTCAGAAGCAGGTTAAAAAACAATGGAAATAATTCAAAAATGGCTTTATTTTCTTGGCAAACTAAGTTAATTAAGAAAAATCAGAAGAGTTTCGAAGGAAACTTTTGGAAAACTCTAGTAATAAAGACAGATATATTGTTTGAAAAATGATGAAAATGTGTAGATGTCCAAGTGCTCTGAAAAAATACACTTGATTACTTTTGCTAAAAGATTTTTAAAGATCCAATCCCCAAAATAAATTAATCATTTAGAAACTAGAAGGCTATAAATGTAAAAGAAATAGTCATAACCTTGGTTGTGGTAAGGTAGCGGGTCGGGAGAAGGGCGGGTCCCTAGCGAGGGCTCTACCCCTGGGCCTGTGCCCACAGACTTAGGTGAGGACAGGGACTCCTACCTTCGTGCCCAAATGTTGCATTTCCCAAGATCACTCTGGCCTACCATACCCCCAATCCTGCACCTATAAAAACCACACAAGCGGCTGGATGCTGAGAGGAACACACCAGTGGAAGAAGACGCAAGTGGCTGGACGCCTAGAGGAACGCACTACCATAAGAGCACACTGACAGGCACCAGCTGACCCCAGCAAGCCATCCACCAGAGCAACCACATGGAGTTTGGTGGGGGTGGTCGGAGGAGAGTCTGGCTGCTGAGTGGCCCAACTCCAGGGGATATTTTTCCACTCCCCTTCTGGCTCCCCATCCATCTGCTAAGAGCTACTTCCACCATTCAATAAAAAACTTTGCATTCATTCTCCAAACCCACGTGTCATCCAATTCTTCAGGCACACCAAGGCAAGAACCCTGGGATACAGAAAGCCCTTTGTCCTTGCCATAAAGCAGAGCGTCTAATGGAGCTGGTTAACACAAGCTGCCTCCAGATGGCAAAACTAAAAGAGCAGATGGTAACACATGCCTGCTGGGGCTTCAGGAGCTGTAAACATCCTCCTCTAGATGCTGCCCTGGTGTCAGAGCCCCACAACCTGCCTGTAGGGTCCCCCTAGAGATTTGAGCAGCAGAGCACTGAAGAAGCAAGCCACTCCCCCTGTCTCAGGCCCTGTGAGGTGGACAAGGGTACTTTTCGTGTTTCAGTAGTATATATAGAATAGTATGTGTGATATTATTTATCAGCAGTGATCCTAACCTGACACTTCTAGAAATCTAGGTTATGGCTAATCAGAAAAGCACTAGATGACTTAAATATATCTTATATAAATACACACAAGTACCCTGCAAAGGTGATATTGCTATGTTATTTTACGTAGTTTAATAACTTACACGTCTCAATATAGATGAAAGGGTTAATCTACGTCACAGGTCAGTTATCGACAAGGCCGAAGTCTCCAGAATACAGACTCAGATGTTAGCTGAGAGTCATAAATATAACAGGCTATACATGGCCGTTCCCACATCATATTTCAATGCTACTGAAAAGTATATACAAATTTAAAATCACTTCTACAGGTGTTTTTGGAGATTTTTATGGTGTTGGGGTGATCAGACCCAACTCCAGTTCATGGGGGTGACAAAGTCTGGCAGAGTCAAAGGATTGAGAAGAAAAAAAAGTGGGATACCATGGAGGCCATCACTAACGTACAGAGGCTGTGAAGGCCCTGAGCTCTGGGAGCCCATGCTGTTTATTGGTAATCCAACAAAGAAACAGGTGGTGAGAATGTGGAGGTCAAAAGGGCAGGTTGCATTAAGCACATGATTTACAGCTGTGATGGTTTAGCTTTATATGGAACATGTTCTACTACTTGAAATAATGGAAACAGGAGCCTAGGAGCCTAGAGGGCTAGGAGCCTAGGAGCCTAGAGGGCTAGAAGCAAGGAGCCAGCAAGTCTAGACACATTCCCGAGGACATTATGCAAGTCCTGCCTCAGTTTCACTCCCAACACAGCTTTTTCCCCCAACATGCCCCCCCTTTTGAAAAAGAGAAGGTATTATTACTATCATTCCTAGCTATCATTAGCAAGGCAATTGTGGGCTGTGCAGCCCTTAATTGCTGGTCAGTGATCCAGCTTCATTTTTCTTAGCCCTTATTCAAACTGGAGTCACTCTGGTTTGAATGTTTCCCACATACCTCCCCCTTTCCCTTTTACAAGAGGGCCCTTAAGCCTAGGGGTTGCAGAAGGATGAAGGTCCACCTTCTGTAGCTTCTTCATGCTGAATAGGGGTGATGATATTCCTGCCTAACTATTAGGGTCTCTTATATTCAGGGTAGAGAGGAGCTGAGTCAGAAAGTATTAGTCCGTTAAGCATCGTGACTCCAGTAGGTCCTCAGTTCCATCTTTGCATTCAGATTCAACTGGCTCACGGCTCGTACTGGGGGAACCCGGTCCATGGTTGGGATCCATGGGTCCCCCTCCTCTAGTCTCCCGTTCCATGGTCGATACACATCTTGAGGGCATCCACATGGTTCATTCATCTCCTGCAAAAACACAAGCATACCCTTACCCCCATGTTAGTAAATCTGAAACTGAAGCAAAAACTTGTGGTTGTAGCCCAGAGGTCACTGATAAGAAACAGGCCTTTTCTGATTAACAGAAGGCATAGAGAAAGCAAATCGAGGCTTTCCAAACCTTCAATTAGCACCGTTCAGGTGGGTCCACTAGATGCTGTGGCTCATGATAGATCTTCAGATGTTTGAAGGGCACCCACGCAAGCACCTGATTATCACCTGAAGAGACAAGCAAATCCTCTTCCCTATAAAATTATCTTCAGTCAGGGATCGGAGGAAGTAGACTCAGGTAAGGAGAATTTGGGGGCCTTCTGATGTTTGATGGGGAATTCCTAACTTCCGAGGGAACACCTTTCTCTCCATATTGCTGCGTGGGCACGGAGGACTAGGTGAGCATCCTTAGAGTCTATATACATTTGCCCTTTTTCCTTCTAATTCTAGTGTGTAATGGGCCCGTGCTTTTGCTAGAGTGTCTCTCCCTAACCAAAGGAGTGGTGCTTTCGGACATAATTAGAAAGGCATATGAAAAGAATAAAGTTCCCCAGTCACAACTTAGTGGTTGGGAGTATCTAGTGACTGGCTGTCCTAGGACCCCTCGGATAGTGACAGATCTGGAGGACAGTTGTCTGGGACAGGAGAGTAAGACTGAGAAGCCCGCGTCAGTGTCCAGGAGTCAGTGTCCAGGAGACAGTTAACCTCCTGGCCTCAATGGTCAAGCATACCCAGGGCTCTGGGAGGGTGATGGCAGGAGCTGGAGCTTGCCCCGGGCACCCTCAGTCCTGCTGCTGGATCATCTGGTTAGTGGCTTCTGACTCAGAGGACCTTTGTCCCCTGGGGCCAGTGGGCCTTCCAGTGATTCCCTTGACATAAACGGCATGGACAAGGGGACAGCTTATTTCTATTTGGACAATCTTTTTTAAAGTGTCCTTGTAGACTGCACTGGAAGCAAGCCCTATTAGGCATTGGATTTTCCCAGCCTTTCGCTTTTCCAGAGCCTCCAAAGTCCACTCGCCTGAGGGTCATGACTAAAGCGGTGGCTTTTTTCCGGTTTTGTCTGTTCCTCCTGATCTTTATTCTAAAAAACTGAGGTTTGCCAAGTTCAATAGGGTTTCTAAGTTTTGCTCTGGGCCTAAGGCGGACTTTTGAAGCTTTTTCTAATATCTGCAGCTGACCGAGTGACGAACTTTAAGACTAGTTGGACTTCAATAGAGTCAGGTGACAGAGGTAGGCTTCCTCAGTGCCTCCCTTTGTCTCTTCAGAAAGGCAGGATTTTTTTCCCTTTCCTTGTGTTACAGTGGACATTGAATAATTTATAGGCTTCTTTCTAGTTTTCGCTAGTCCTTCTAGCACGCAAGTTAGCAAATGTCTGTGGCACCAATCTCCATGTTCTGATTCTGCGTCCCAGTGAGGGTCTACCTTGGGAACTGCCTGCTGGCCTGTAGGGAATTGTTCTTTCCTCTGTTTGTCATCCTATCGCTGACCTGACAGAGATACCAGAGATCGCCAAACTCTGGGGCTGCAGTTATGGCGGCACTTCATGTGGAGTGTCTGATCTAGCAGTAACATTCTCTCTCTCCATGTCAGATTAAAGGATTGTCCTAACCCTTGAAAAACATCAATATAGCCATCAGGGTGGTCCAAGAATTTTCCTGGGTCTATTTTAATTTGCTTCAAATCTGAGAGGGAAAAAGGAACATAACACTGACAGGGCCGAATTCTCCAGAATACATCTTAGGGGTCTTTTTGCCTTGGGGGGAAATAGTTCCCATCTGAAAAAAACAGATGCCAGCACCCCTAGTCATTTTCCAATGCGCATTAGTCCTAGAGCATCCTCAATGGTCCTAATGCTTATTCCTTTCCAGGGTGCGTAACCACCCATGGACCTCTGCTTATTGGATTAGTTACGCTCACCGATGTAGCAGTCTGCACCCGTTTTCCTGCCTTTCTTGACCACAAAGGGGTCCGGGCTGCTGGACTCTAGTGGTCCTTTACCAGCGTGCCCAACTCAGGGTGAGTTCTAGAGCTGGGCTGGGTTCCTGAGTATTCATAACCCAGCTGCCCCATCAAGATGCATTCTCATAAAGTTCTTACACAAATACATTTCAGAGAGGGTGTAACTTTTTGAGTCAGGATTGAGATAGTTTTTTGATTCTGTAAGTACTTTAAGGCTTGGATGAGTGCAAACAGCTCGCACCAATTAAGCAATTTTTCTAACTGCTGCTACAAGAGTCTCCCTATCAATTACTGAATACTCATTGTGTTTTTCTCCTCCTCAATCACCTGGGAGGAACCAGCCGTCCTGTCCTGGAGTTCCTGGACAGGGTTGGACCTTTATATGATAATTAAGATTTAAATCCCTCGTTAGGAAACCTGGTAGGTTAATAGAATTTTCAGTGGTTAATGTGAAATCACCTTTTCCTAACAATAGCCCCATACTTTGGGTTAGTAAGCTACCTTTTGCTTTTTTACTTAGGATAGCTCTGAACTGGTAAGGTGTGCTCATAATGAGATTTCTTCTAAAAGTTATTTTTCTACTGTTAGCAAAGCAGTTGCTGCTACCAATGGAATGCATTTGGGCCATTCGCGGGTTATGGGGTTAAGGAATTTTGATAGTTGTCAGTGGTCTCAGTGCTTTTGGGCTACGCCCTTGTTTACGCTAACAAAGTGGTACTGGAGTGTTGTAGGTCATGGAGAAGACCTTCAATTATCAGCTATAGGTTTTAAATTTACCCTGGCTTTTAGAGGAATAGGGTACACTTTTTTCTTCAACTACTTGAATATCTTTCTCCTTTGTAGATGGATTTTGGAAACACAGCAGATGGACGTTTGCTGTCCTCCCTGTTGGATTATAGTTAGGAGAAATTGCTATGCTTCAAAGTCTTCCTCGGCTCTAGCCTTTTGAATAGAATTTTGTATAGCACCACCAATTGTTCCAGGTTTTAATGTTGCAACTACAGGAGCAGTACATCTTGTGGCTAATTCATCTTCTTGCCCATTAAGGGGAGAGAAGGTAGTCTTTCACTTAATTCAGCAGGTGGAGCCGACAGGCTAGTTAAAACATACTTTGTTTTCCTTTTTATTTCCCCCGTTTCTTGTTCTTCACATTCAGAATCTGAAGTTAGTTTTTTACACTCATCCTCCTCCTCATCTGAAATGGCTCAAGAGCCGCTTCTATTAGCGCCCACATTGACCAAACCCAGACTGGAATTTTTGCTCCATCTTTATATGTTTTTAAAAAACCTCTGCCAATTCTCTCCCATTCATCCAACTCCATTGTTCCTTGTTCCGGGAACCACGGACAAAACTGCTCTACTGCATTAAAGAGTGCTATATTTTGAATACTTTCACTCCCCCTCTTCGTAATAAATGCCTTAAATTTAAATAAGCAGAATGTCTACTTTCACTTAGTCCCATTGTTACCCTGGTTCTTCCCAGTGCTCAGCTTTCCTGCCGAGCTGCTTTTAGGAGTGCAGATATCTCTTTGAGATTCATATTTCAGTTTTTTTGGATATATACCGAGGAGTGGTGTGGGATGATAATATGGTTCCTTTTTCTCCAAGCTTGGCTATTTTAGATACCTCATAAGTGAAATTATGCCATCTTTTTCCTTCATATGACTGACTTACCTCCTTTGACAATGCGTCCTCTGCTTTCACATGCTCTAGCGTTCCCTCACTGGGTATCTTTGTTACCCCCACATTGGGCAACCAGGAATAGTTGGGGTGATCAGACCCAACACTAGGTCATGGGGGTGACCAACTCTGACAGAGTCAGAGGATTAGAGAAAAAGGTGAGACATCAGGAGGCTATCACTAGTGTACAGAGGCAGCATAAGGGACCCCCCTCCCCACCCCCCGCCCGAGCTCTGGGAACCCAGGGTATCTATTGGTAATCTAACAAAGAACCAGGTGGTGAGAATGTGGAGGTCAAAAGGGCAGGTTGTATTAAGCACATGATTTACAGCTGTGATGGTTTAACATTTATATGGAACATGTTCTGCTACTTGAGATAATGGAAATAGCCTAGGAGGGCTAGAAGCAAGGAGCCAGCAAGTCTAGACACATTCCCGAGGACATTATGCAAGCCCTGCCTCTGTTTCCCTCCCAACACTCAGCTTTTTACCAATATATGGGAATATGCCTGTTTTATTTATAATTATAAATATGAAAACATGATACAACAATATAGGCCATGTGATTTCATTTATGCACTAATGTATCTAGAAAAATCTTTGCAAAGGAATATGCCAAAGGATTATTAGCCTTTAGATGATTTTCTTTCTGTGCTTTCCAAAATTTTCTGTACATGATCATGAAATATTTTTGTAATCAAAGGATAACTAACAATTATTTCCTATTTATAAATGTGTTTATTATGCTGAATTGTATGCTCAAGAATCTTACATGAATTACAAAAATTACTTCCAAGCTTATATTTATTAAGATCTTCTAAATCTTTATCTTCCTATCAAAATCAAATCCCAAATCTCATTAACAGACTTTGTTAATTATTTATTTAAAAAATGGATTTCCTCATTCAAATTTTCTAAAATAGCAGGTGTTATATTTATAATTGAGGAAAGAATATATAGCTTTGTATTTTTCATTGAGATCACTTACATACGACAGTATGTATATTTTAAGTGTACTCTTTAATAAGTTTTAACAAATGTCTAAACCTATAAAACAGTCAACGAATCATGAAATAAAACATTTCTAACATCCCAGAAACTTCTTTGTGCCCCTTCCAGGTAATTTGAAAGTCAGTTTGACATTTTCTTTAACAAACACAAATGTAACATTTAAACTATGGGGTATAAACAATACAAAAATTTGCAATTATTATTCGGTGAGTATATCTATATTACATTATTCCAAGCTCCAAAAAACCAGTGTACCTTTGATATTTGTTCAATGCCATCTCTCAAGGGCCTTAGCACAGTGTCTGGCACATAGTTGGAGCCCGTAATATACTTACTGAATAACATGAAAATGTGTATTATACCACAGACACTGTATTATCTTTAATAGTTTTCTTATAATGTTATTTTATCACAGAAATACATGCTGTTAATAAGTGTTGGAAAATAATGTAAAAGTTATAAAGGACAAAAGTGCTGACAGTTTTCTTATATCATCTTCAAATGATCTCTCCCAGGGTATTCAGTATTATTAGCGTGGTGTGTTCTTTTCATTTTTATCTTTCCTCTTGCAAACATACAACACATGCTTCAAAATCAAATCAGGCAATGTTTATTGACAATCTATTATAGACGAGGGCTTTATTCTAAAATTCGAGGAGAGAGAAGCAAACAACATGTGTAAAACTCCATACTCCCATAAAGTTTATATTTTAGTGGAAAGACAACGATAAACAAAATATGTGAATTACACAGGATGTTAGAAAATGATGAGTGTCTAGGGATTATAGAGGAAAATGAATCATGCAAGAAAGATAGGCATGTTAGGAGTGAGAGAGAGAGGTATGACTGCTTTAAACACAAGTTAGGGTCTTGTTGACATAAGTTGTGAGCAAAAATGTGAAGGAAGTCAGGAGTGAAGTGTTCAAGATATTAAAAAAAGAATCCAGAGAATAATAAGCAACTATGTTACATAGAATCAGTTTGATCATTTTCGTTCTTGCTTTTAACTTTGTTAGGCAAGTCCAGAATAGCATTTAGTTAAGAGTTAATTTTCTGCACTACTGAGGGATGACATTGGATGTTTTCTAGTCTTCCTATTGGGAAAGGCACTATTCCCAAACCTGTAGAGCTCGGCACAATGGTCTGCCTAATCCTTTCGGGTGGCTCTTTTTCTGGTTTCAGAGAGTTTCTTCATATCCATGCCCTGATTAGTATTCAATGGGACTCTAAGATTACTCTGTGAAGTTCTCTAGAAGTCTTTCATTACAGCTATCTCTTCTTTGCATCTGTAGTCTACAAACACCAGCCATCTTGGATTTCCTAGTCTCAGCTCCATCTCCTTCATTCAGGGAGACTTCCAAATTGTGTCTGGATTTCACCTCCAGGTACAAAAGTCTGGAAATTTTCTACAGACAGTAAACTAGGCTGTGCTTATGGCTTAGCTCATTTGTTCTTTTCTCAAGAATCACTGTTCATCATTATTTGTGGTATAATGTCTTGCTTATTACTACCTGACATCTAGTTTATTTATTAAAATATTAACGGATCTCTTGTTTGTCTCTTTCCACAAAGATATAAAATCTATGATAAAAGAGGTTTTTTGATATCTAACTATCTCCTCCTTTTTCTAGGATAGTTTTTGGCACACAAAAATACTTAAACCATTCGTTGAGGGCGGAGTGAATAAATAAATAATTATCAAAGTATCTATTTCAATGTGGTCTGGTCTTTCCGTTGCGGAAAAATTTAAAGAGTTGAAAACAGTTTGCAATATTTTATCTTCTATAATTATCCTAGGAAATTGAATTTACCATTAAATAATTTAGTGAAATATGTATTTATAGTTATTTCATATGTAATTTTAAAACATCTGAATTATGGGTTCTCAAAATTGGACTAAATTGCAGGAGATCAGAAAAAAGTAATTTTCTTGAGTGATTAAAACTTTATAAAGCAAAACTTTGAAGAAGAAATAGAAACATGCCCAGAGGGGCACACTGATAATGACATGAAAGGAAGAAAAGTAGTAGTTTTTCAATTAATTATCAGCACATAAAATAACAGCTTGAATGAAAATGCAAATAGACTTAATATGAGAACTATCCTCTTAATGCATTTTTAAGTGCATCACACCTTATTGTTAACTATAGGCACTTTGTTATACGGTAGAGATTGTTCATCTCATTAAATTGTAACTTGATGCCCACTGAACCCATTTCCCTCTCCTCCCATCCTCTGGCAACACCGTTCCTTTTTCTCCAAGTTTGGCTATTTTAGATACCTCATGTAAGAGAAATTATGCGATATTTTTCCTCTGTGACTGACTTATCTTAGCATAATGTCTTCAAGGTCCATCTATGTTGTCACAAATAAAAAAACATTTGCTGCTTTTTTTAAGACTGAGTAATATTCATGGATTGGTTTGTTTCTGTATCTTGGCTATTTTGACTAGTGCTTCAATGAATATGGGAGTGCAGATATCTGAGATTCATATTTCAATTTTTTTTATATATACCCAGAAGTGTTGTGGCATGACAATATGGTGATTCTATTAATTTTTGAGGAAACTTCATAAGTATTGAACCATTTTACATTCCCGCCAAGAGTGTACAACCATTTCATTTTGCCCAAATTCTCACCAAGAGTTGTTTATTTTTTAAAAAACAATAGCTCTCCTAAGAGGTGGGCAGTGATACCTCAATGTAGTTTGGTTTGCATGTCCCTGATAATTGGTGATGTTGAGTACCTTAATCATGTGCTTGTTGGTCATTTGAATATCATCTTTTGAAAATGCGTCTTTTCAAGTCTTTTGTCCATTTTAAAGGAAGTTATTTCCTTGTTTGATTTACTATTGGATTGTAGGAGTTCCTTATGTATTTTGTAAATTAACCCCATATCAGATAAATGATTGGCAAATATTTTCTTCCATTCTATGGGTTGCCTTCTCATTCTGTTTAATGTTTTCTTTGCTGTGTAGAAACTTGTTAGATTTATATAGTCCTGCTTGTCCATTTTTATTTTGTTGCTGGTGATTTTGATGTCATATCTATGAAACCGTTAGTATGATCAATATAATGAAAGCATATCATATCACCTATGCCCCCGCCTAGGAATTCTACAGATTAAATTATTACATTTGTCATTAATCCACTTTAAGTTAATTTTTGTGTATAATGTAAGACAGGGCTTCAATTTTGTGAATTTTAATTTGGATATCCAGTTTTTCCATGAACATTAATTGAAGAAACTGTATTTTCCCTATTGTGTATTCTTGGTGCCCTTGTTGAAGATGATCGTATAATATCTGGTTTTATTTCTGAGCTGTTTATTCTGTTCCACTGCTTTTATTCTATATCCCTGCTTTTATTCCAGTACCACACTGTTTTAATTACTATAGCTTTGTAATATATTGTGAAATCAGGGAATGTGATGTCTGTAGCTTTGTTTTCCCTCATGATCACTTGGTGATTCTGGGTCTCTTGTTGTTCCATATGAATTTTAGAATCCTCCCTCCCTCCCTCCTTCCCTCCCTTCCTTCCTTCCTCTCTCTCTTTTCTTTTTTTCTTTCTTTTCCCAGCATCTCTCTCTGTGGCCTAGGTTGCAATGCAGTGGCACCATCTCAGCTCACTGCAACGTCCACCTCTCAGGCTCAAGCAATTCTCCTGTCTCAGCTTTCCAAGTAGTTGGGATTACAGGCACCCTGCATCATACCTGGCTAAGTTTTGTATTTTTAGTAGAGACGGAGATTTCACCATGTTGGCCATACTGGTCTTGAACTCCTGACCTCAAGTGATCCACCTGTCTTGGCCCCACAAAGTGCTGGGATTACAGGCATAAGGCACCATACCCGGTCTAGAATTGTTTTTTCTATATCTGTAAGAAATGCCATTGGGATTTTGTTGGAAACAACCTTCAATCTGCAGATCACTTTCAGTGGTATGGACATTTTTAAACAAGATTAAATTCTACAATCAATAAACACTGGAAGACTTTTCACTTATTTGTGTGTGTTTGTAATTTCTTCCATCAATGTAGAGTAGTTTTTAGTGCATAAGACTTTCACCTCCTTGGTTAAGTTTATTAATATTTTGTTTTTCATACTATTGTAAATAGGATTGTTAAATTCTGTTTCAGGTAGTTCATTGTTAGTATATAGAAACACGACTGACTTTTGTATGTTGATTTTGTATCTTGCAACTTTACTGAATTTAGTAGTTCTTGTGGTTTGTGAGTGTGTCTGTGTGTGTCTGTGTGTGTTGGTGTGGGTGTAGTCATTACGGTTTTCTATGTATGCCATCTTGTCATCTATAATCATACATCTTCCTATGTTACAATCATGTCATCTTTCCTATGTATACAGTCATCTCATTCTTATGTATACAATCATAACATTAATTTTACTTCTAATTTGAATTTAGATGCCTTTTATTTTTTCTTTGTTCCAAATTGCTCTGACTAGGACTTCCACTACTATGATGAATATAATTGGTGAGAGAGAGCATCCTTGTCTTGTTTCTTATCTTAAAGAAAAAGCTTTTGCCTTTTCACCATTGAGCATGACATTAGCTGTGAGATTTTCAAAAATGGATTTCATAGTGTTGAGGTACATTCCTTTTAGAGTCTAATTTCTTTAACATGAAAGGGTGTTAAATTATGTCAAGTGCTTTTTCGGCCCCTATTGAGATATGTTTATTCTTCATTCTATTAATGTTATGTATCACATTTATTGATTTGCATAAGTTGAACCATCCTTGCATCCCAGGCATAAATCTCACTTGATTGTGATATGATCTTTTTAAAGTGCTGTTGAATTTGATGTAGAAGTATTTTAAAGACTTTGGCACCTATGTTCATCAGGAATATTGAAAGGTAATTTTATTTTTTATAAGTGAACTTGTTTGGCTTCGGTATCAGGGGTAACATTGCCCTAATAAAAATGAAATTTTAAAGTGCTCCCACCACTTTAATTTTTTGAATGAGTTTGATGATTCCTATTAATTATTCTTCAAATATTTGGGGGGATTCAGCAGTGAGGCCACAGGTCCTGGGCTTTTCTTTGTTGTAATTTTGTTAATTACTAATTCAATCTCCTTACTTCTCATTGGTCTGTTCAGATTTTCTATTCCTTCATAGCTTTAAGTAGATTGTAGGTATCTATGAATTTATCCATTTCATTTAGGTTACCAAATTTGTTGGCATATATTTGTTCTTAGCAATCTCTATTTTTTAAAATTTATTTGGCATCAGATGTAATGTTTCCTCTTTTATGTCTGATTTTGAGTCTTTCTTTCTTAGCTTAGCTAAAGATTTCTTAATTTTATCTTTTTCAAAAATTAGCTTTCACTTTCATTGATTTTTTTATTTTGTTTTTATGGTCTCTATTTCGTTTACTTCTACTCTTATCTTTATTATTTCCATCCTACCATTAATGTTGAGTTTAATTTGTTCTTTGTTTTCTAGTTCCTTGATGTCTAAAGCTAGGTTGTTTATTTTATTTTGAGATATTCTTTTTCATTGTAGGCATTAATAAACTTCCCTCTTACAACTGGTTTTGCTGTATCACATAAGTTTTAGTATGCCATGTTTTTATTTTCATTTCTCTCAATATGTTATTTGATTTCTATTTTGATTTATTCATTGATTCACTGGTTGCTCTGGAGCCAGTGTTTTACTTTGTTGTGTAGTTTTTATTCCTTTTTTCCTCTTTCCTTTGTATTATTTTTTTGTAGAGATATTTCTTCGATTTTTTTTTTTCTTTTTGACTTTTATATCTTCTATTTTGCTGTTGTTATTACCATGAGACTTACAAGAAACATCCCTTGGTTATAAGTCTATTTTAACCTTATAATAATTTCAGTCACATATAAAATCTTACATTTTTATATTTACCCTCTCTTCATGTTATCAATGTCACAGTTTAAATCTATGTATATTATGTATATATTAACACTTTCTGTAGTTATGGTTATGTCTTTTTACTTTTACACTAAAATTAATAGTGATGTTCATACTATCATTACAGATGTACAGCATTCTGTACTTTACATTTTCTTTATTGAATTTTATACTTTTATACCTGTTTGTCATTTAGGATCCTTTCATTTCAAGTTGAAAAATTCACTGTCATTTTTTATAATGCAGGTTTGATTGTGACCAACTCTTTTAGCTTTTGTTTGCCAGGGACCATTTTTACTTCTCTTTCACTTTTTTAAAAGATAATTTTTCCCATTACAGAATTTTGGGTTGGCATTTTTTTCTCTCACTTCCTTAAATGTTTTCCTGCTCCATTCCATCCTGTAAGGTTTTGCCTTGAGAAATACCTGATAGTCTTATGGTGGACTCTCTTGTGCCTGACAAACTGTTTTAATCTTGCTCTTTCAAAATTTTCTCTTAGTCTTTGACTTCTGACAAGTTATCTTATGACCCAGTGTAGATTTCATTAATTTATCTTATTTGAATTTTCGAGGCTTATGAATCCGAATGTCCCTTTTCCAGAATTATGAAGATGTCAGTCATATATCTGGCAATAAGCTCTTTGTCCTTTTTTCTTTCTCTTCTCCTTCTTAGACTTCCATAAGTTATATATTGGTTCATTTGATGATGTGTCATAAGTCCCATAGACTTTCTTCACTCAATTTGTTCCACTGACTAGATAATTTTGAATAACCTATCTTTGATTTTGCTGATTTTTTTTTTTTCTTCATTGAGTCTGTTCTTGAAGGTGTCCATTGGACTTTGCAGTTCTGGTATTGTATTTTCAGCTTTAGAATTTCTATTGATTCTTTTTTGTAGTTCCTATCTCTTTGTGATATTCTAATTTTTCCTTTATATTTTTTTCCTGACTTTTGTTCAGTTGTCGTCTTCTTTAGCTCACTGGACATATTATGACAATTATTCTGATTTTTTTGCTAGGCAATTTGAATTTTTCCATTTCTTTAGGGTTAGTTACTACAGATTTATTTTGTCCCTTTGGTAGCATTATATTTCCTTGTTTTTCATGTTTCTTGTAGCTTTACAAGTCTCCTCATGTGAAGAAGCAGCCACCTCTTCCAGTCTTAGCAGACTGGCTTTGGCAGGGAAAGAACTTCACTAATTAGCCTTACTACAGATTCTGGGAATGCCTCAATTTTTATATATATATATGCGCATGTTACTCATTTCCTTCTCTTGTGGAAAAACATCTTAAAATTTTGCACCTTGTACCCATCCCACAGAGCCATGCTGGTTATTGAGAGCCACTCTTTCATTTTCCCAAGAACTGTGCATTGGAATGCTGAGACATTAGGTGCAAGCTCCCCTATTTTCTTTCCACAGTGAAATAAAAGTACCAGAATTGTTTTCCTTGTCCCAATCCCACAGAGCTGTGCTGGCTTTTCCAGACCTGCACTCTCTGCCAAGATTGCTGCTATCTGCCAAGATTTGCACCTTATCCTAGGAATTATGCCTTCTGCTTTAATCAGCCCAGAGTGTCTGGTGCCATCCTGGTTTCTGGGGCCACACAGCTATTGTGATCCACACAGACAGCAATAATTTGTGCTGGGTTCTGGGTGCTGCACCTTTTGCTGCAGGCCTTGCATCAGTTGTGATCTGTGTGGAAAGGTGCAATCTGCACAGAGCAGCTGCAATGCATGCCAGCTCTTGGGAGCCATTTGACTGTTGGAGGCCATGAGAATTGCTGGTGATCTTAATGATTGCTGAAAACCCTGCAGCTGCTAGAAGCTGGGCAGATGCTGGGGACTTTGCCAACTCCTGGAGACGAAGAGGGTGCTGAGAGTCACCTGTTTCTCCTCTTCATCTTAGCTGCCCTTGGGTGTTCCAACTATGTCAAATTCCTCAGTATTCTGGGGTAGGCAAGACAAGAACAGGTTTCTCTGGCAGTGTCCCAAAAGGCTGATGACATTGGCTTCACTCCTTGTGCTCTCCTTTCTTCAGAGAGGAAATGAAGAAACAACAGCATCTCTTGGTACTGAGCTATACTGACTCGGGGGAGGAGGCGTCATAGGCAAAATCAAACTACGATTCCTTTTCATCTCAACATAGGCATTCTCCGTTCAATGATTTCTAGGGCTGTTGCAGCTTCTTAAATGTATTCTGTGATTCTTACAGAAGTGTTCTGGTCTGTATATAGTTGTTAAATTGGCATTCCTTGAGGGGAGGTGGCGGGGGGGTGGGTACAATAAGGATCATTTATTCTGCCATCTTGCTGACATCACCCTAGCATGATATTTCTTAACTGTAGCAGTATGTCAGTCTTTTTCACTAGAAACTAGAAGGACTTGGGATGATTGTCTGTCTTGCTCATCACTGTGTCCTCAGTACTCAGCATAGAGTAGGTGCTCAATAAATATTTGCTGAAAAGTTAATAAATAAATAGATATAGGTATCTTCTTAGGAGATAGAGATTGTGTGTATGTGTTTGTTATACAGAGTGGAGTTGGGGATAAACACCTAGAAAGAAATATTTCAAGGCGGGCAAAAATGTTCTCTGTATATGACAACAGGTGAAAGGGGAAGATGGTAGCATAGTGTGTATTAGAAAGTGCCTGTGCCTTAGTAGTTGTAAACAATATAAAAACACTCTCAGTCAAATGATTCAGAGGACCTAGTAACAATTACCAAATGAATTTGTTTAATATACTACTTCTATCCCAGATTCTTATATATTCACAGCTGCTTAATAAATATCTCTCTGTGTGAATTCCTAATCCTTTACCTAATTTTACAAATAAAAGATATGTGTGCACATCTGGAATTATGAGCATAGACTGAGTGATGTGCTTTGCAAAGGGAGGCTCAATCTAAAACCATCTTTAGCAGTGTACGATCTGCATCTTATCTTGGGTGAGAAATGATTTTCAGCAATACATACCAGTGGATACATCTCTGGATTTTCTAATCCTTTTTAGTAGTATTCCTTTTTTTTTAAGCACCTGAAAATTGCTTATCTCTTAATTTCTAAATACCTAACATAAAGGTCAGTATTCCATATTTTCTTTAAAATACAATTATAAAAGCATTTTTTAATTTTTTTTTTTTTTTTGAGACAGACCCTTGTTCTGTCGCCAGACTGGAGTGCAGTGGTGAGACTTTGGCTCACTGCAACCTCCCCCTACTGGGTTCAAGTGATTCCCATGCCTCAGTCTCTCAACTAGCTGAGATTATAGGCATGCGCCACCACACCCAGCTACTTTTTTGTATTTTTAGTAGGGACGAGATTTCACCATGTTGGCCAGGATGGTCTCGATCTCCTGGCCTCGTGATCTGCCCACCTCGGTCTCCCAAAGTTCTGGGATTATAGGTGTGAGCCACTGAGCCCGGCCAAATAATTTCGTATATATCATTCAATTTATTTCAGTGATTGTTTGTACTATAGAAAGTTAATAGGTCTCATGCACTGTATCTAGAATATAAGTTGTACTGGTAGTATATTCCAACCTCTAAATGCCTTTCATGTCAGCATGAGAGATACCATCAGGCATTTGAAAGCTCTGGCCTATTTATAAAGATACCATCAAAACCTGCCTGATGTGGCTGGCTTATGAATCAATTATCTGAACTACAGCAAGTGATGTATCTATTCTGAATTTAGAGTCATATATTTGAAGCGAAACTACAAACAGATAAACTATTCAATAGCCTATCATGATTCTTATCATGTTTATACCTGTCAAATACAGGGGGGAAAAAAGCAAAATCATACTGATTTTACTGAGAAGAGTTTTGTTTTTTTTTAATCACACACACATTCTCTCTCTCTGTCTCTCTCTCTCACACACACACACACACACACACACACACAAACACACATACGCACCCCTGGCTATCCAGTTACTTAAGATGTGAGGGATAGTGAGCACAAACATTAAAAAAAAAATCAGAAATAAACTCAAGTGCACACAAGGAATTACTCTTGTAAAAGGGATAAAAATAACAAGTAAGATTAAGTCTCTTAACTTTGTCTTAAATGGCTGAGTATTGTAGTAAAAAGAAATGTCATTTTTATTATAAAAGTTACAAAACCACTGGATGTGGAGAGGAAATGGTTATATTTTATGAAAGATGTTGCTGAAAATAAGCCAAGCTTGCCAGAGACTTGTTTTGTTCTTTTTAGACTACATGAGATATATTCTATTTCAGAATCTACTCTTCATTTGTAAATACTAATTATCTCAGTTTTATTACTACATCTGGTAGTAGTCATATTTCAGGGAAGTTTTACTCATACTAATCAAACTAATAAGAAACTGATAGGCTAGCGTGGTGATGTATTAATACAGCGTGAGGAATGTAAGCAACTCTCAATTTCTTAGTGAATTATCTTCTCAGTGGTAACACCTATGTAAAAGACCAAATTAATATCTGAAATTTGCTTTTCTGCATAGGGTTATAATGAAAGAAAGTTAATGAGCTACTCCTTTTTTAAAATGTATTTTTATTTTTTGTTTTTTGGAAAAAGTGACTATTAACATGAGGCCAAAAATGTGAATTTAATATGACATAAATCAAGGTTTGGAAGTTATGTTCCCTATGCAGAATCTTCTGGGTGTTGGCTATGGAGAGATTGGAATTAACTTTTAAAATATAAAGTTCCCATCACCAACCTAGGTTTATTAAATTAAAATATGTGGGTGCATTCTTGGATCAGTTTTAATATACTTTCAGCAATTCTTAGCTATATTCAAGTTCAACTTTTAGGTAAAGAAACAATCAAGAGAAAAAGCTAGTATGATAAACAGGAGACATATTAAAAAGTGCTTTAGGGATAGTGATAAGAGATTTGAAAGTTATGCTCAAGTTAACGAGTAGCCATTGGGCAGCGCACTGGTGTGCTCGCATTTGTGTTTAAAATATTATTCTTTCTGTAATGTAAAGAATGACTGGCCAGGGGTGGTGGTTCATGCCTGTAATCCCGGCACTCTTGGGAGGCCGAAGTGGGCGGATCACGAGGTCAGGAAATCAAGACCATCCTGGCCAAAACGGTGAAACCTCGTCTCTACCAAAAAGAAAATGCAAATAAGTAACCGGGCGTGGTGGCGGGCACCTGTAGTCTCAGCTACTCGGGAGGCTGAGGCAGGAGAATGGCGTGAACCCATGAGGTAGAGCTTGCAGTGAGCTGAGATTGCGCTACTGTACTCCAGCCTGGGTGACAGAGACTCTGTCTCAAAAAAAAAATAAAATAAAATAAAAAAATAATGGAATTAGGAAAATCATTATTAAAAGATGGTGGCAGTGATCTAGTCATAAGATGACAGTGGTTTGCATTAGTCATACTTAACAATATTAAATATTAGTAATACTTAACAATATTAAAAGGAATAGTTAACATTTTCTGAATAAATGTCAAGAGAAGTGCTTTACAAGCACTTTGTGTAGTAATAGATCATACCTCACCCATGAGTGAGGTACGAACTATTGCTATCCTATACAAACACAACAGAAAACCTGAACCTCAGAGTGATTAAGTACTTCATAGAATTAGTAAACGGTAAAAATGGGATTCAATTCCACATCTCTCTGACTCAGGTGCTTGTAATGTTACCTGTTGAGTTACTTTGACCATAAATAAGTAAATACATAAATCAGCAAACTAGGAAGCTACAGAGAAGGTAAAATTGACAGGACTTATCATTGATACAACAAAAGAGATAGGGAGGACCAAGGTGATGCCTGAAATTCAAGGTGCATTTTCATGCTTTTCACTGACATAAATGAATATAATATGAGGACTGACTTAGGAAGGAAAGAAAATATATTCAGTTGGAGTTATTGAGTTCAAGAGGCCTCTGTGGAACCTTCATGTAGTTACATCCAGTAGGCAGATGAATACAATAATACAGAGTTCAGGGTTCAAATCTGAATAAGGTAATAATTTAGGGAGACAGATGTACATAGAAGAAAGTCAGTCTCAGGATTGGGGATGGCATCAGCAACATGGTGAAATAGGAGGTCCCAAGCTTTACTCCCCGCTCAACAGAAAATTTAACCTAGTAAGTATCTACAGGCAAGAATGCCTTTTTGAAAACCCCCAAAATTAGGAATGAGCCTGAGACAACGTGTGGAACACAGGGCCCAATAAAAACTGCATTAGAAGGGTAAGAGGAACAGCCTCGTTTAGACATCGTCACTCCTCCCTCAATTTGACAAAGCAACAGACAGAATAGATTCTCTGGGTCCATGGTATCTCACTCTTGCATAGGAAAAGAGAACTGGAGGTAGACATCCAACTTCTCCAGCATTCCAAGATGCTTCCCAGAAAACCTACTCTAGTCTCACCTCATGGGAAACGCTGAAATTAATAGCATGGCTGGACTATTCAGGGTGAGGTAGAAACAAAGAAAACAGGTAGAACTAACAGCAACCAACTCGCAGATCTTGCTGGTTGTTCTGTGTTACACACACCCACACACACACACACACACCTGTTACAATATTACAATAATACTACAGATGCTACTAAATTGCATGTTTAAATTTTCTGTTGGTTTTCTCTTTGCCTTTTTAATTTCTTAGTGTCTTCAGAGATTAGCAGCCTTATGTACTGCTGACGAGACTGGGATAAAACCCGTTTAACCTTGCTGTAGTAATTCAGTTTTTCCTTTTACTCTCAGAATGACTGGAAAAAATATATATATATGTATGCATATATATATATTTGTAGTGACAATCTCTTAATTATTTTCATTCTCTGCTTCTTAGTGCTCTTCAGGTTTCTCTGCTGTTCCTTCTTTTTCTTCTCATTATGGTTGAGACATTAATATGAAACATTACTATCCATTCCCAATGCATTTTTATTAGTTGTAAACTGTCAAATTATGATTGTATATATGTTGTGGATACAACATGCTGTTATGACAGATGTATACAAAGTGAAATTATTAAATCAAGCTAATTAACTTACCTAATACTTTGAATACTTATTTTTGTGATAACAAACATTGTAAATTTACTCTCTTAGCAATTTTGAAATATACAATATACTATTTTTAACTATACTCACCATTCTGTGCATTAGATCTCAACCTTATTCCTTCTGTTTAAAGCTCTGTGTCCTTTAACCAACATCTTCCCCTTCACCCACCTACCACCTTTTGGGAAGCAATGCTCTGCTCTGTTTGTTTATGAGGTTGACCTTTTTTTACATTTCACATATGAGTGAGATCACGTAGTATTTGTTTTTCTGTGCCTGGCTTATTTCACTTAACGTAGTGTCCTCCAGGTTCATGCATGTGTTCACAAGTGATAAAATTCCTTTTTAAAAAAGACTGAATAGCATTCCATTGTTTGTGTATAGCACATTTTCTTTATCCATTCAGAGATGGGTAAGCTAATTCCAGAAATTGGTGAATAAAGCTTCAAGGAAATGGGAGTATAGATATCTCTTTGACATATTGTCCTCAAAACATTTGAATATGCTGGCACATGCATGCCTGTGGACCGGGCAAAGTCTCTGCCCCACAGATGCCAGCATATGGAAGCATGTGCACTATACCGTGTCACCACCATCGGTGTGCACAAACACTGTCACACTGATATCCTGGTGCAGCTGGCATGTGCAGGTAAGCACAGATCCTGCTGCCACAACTCCAGCAAAAGGCTTTTATTAGCACTCCCCGTCAAAGGGTTGTTGCCAGTGGACTTGGGAATACCTTGGCCCCTCCAGTGCAGCAGGTGCTTAATCTTGAGGGGCAAGAGAAAAAACCATAGGCCTTGTCCCAGTCCCCCAGGGTTATAGCACACAGCCCAGGAGTGGAGAGTAGAGTCTTGGCCCCCTGACAGTGCCAGAAACAAAGTCAGTTGACTGAACCAATTTTATACCATTGAGGGTACCTTTGATACCCTCAAGGACATCAAAAACTATAAAAGTAAAAAGCTCCATCCAAAATACAGCAACTTCAAAAGATTAAAGAAATATTATCCCACACAAATGAGAGAGAACCAGTGCAAGAATTCCTGTAATTCAAAAATCCTGAGTGTCTTCTTTCCTCCAAATGATCACACTAGCCACCCAGCAATGGTTCTTAACCAGTTAGAAATGTCTGCAATGACATTAAATTCAGCATCTGAATAGCAATGAGGTTCATAAAGTTTCAGGAGAACATTGAAACTCAATCTAAACAATCCAATAAAATGATATATGAAAGACAAAATAGCCGTTTTAAGAAAGAACCAAACTGATCTGATAGAGCTGAAAAACTCACTACAAGAGCTTCAAAATACCATTAGAAATGTTAACAGAATAGAGTAAGCAGAGGAACAAATCTCAGAGCTCAAAGGCTGGTTGTTCAAATCAACACAGACAATAAGGAAGAAAAAATTTAAACATGAACAAAACCTCTGAGAAATATGGGATTATGTAAAGATACCAAACCTATGACTCATTGGCCTCCCTGAGAAAGGAGAGAGGGCAAGCTCTCTCCCCGTGAGATTGTATAATTGTGATTATATTATACAATTATAATTATACAATTATATATCACAATTATACAATAATTATATAATCACAATTATACAATAATTCCCCCAACCTCACTAAAGAGTCTGACATTCAAATTCAGGAAATTCAGAGAATCTCTGATATTCCATGCAAGACTGTCATCCCCATAATATGTACAAAATGTAAAAATCAGTAAAAATTTAAAAATATTAAAAGCAGCTAGAAAGAAGGGGCAGGTCACCTATGAAGGGAACTCTATAAAGCTAACAGCAGATCTTGCAGGAGAAACTCTACAAGTCAGAAGAGAATGGAGACATATTCAGCATTAAGAAAAAAAATTTCAACCAAGAATTTCATATCCAGCCAAACTAAGCTTCATAAACAAAGGAGAAATAAAATCCTTTTCAGATAAACAAATGCTAGGGGTTTTCATTACTACCAGATCTGACTTATAAGAGGTCCTTAAGGAAGTGCTAATCATGGAAACAAAAGACTGTTTACCAGCCACCACAAAAACAATTTAAGTACATAAACCAGTGATATAAAGCAACTACACAATCAAGTCAAAGAGGACAATTACTATCAACCCCACAGAATTACCCCAAATTTTCCTTTCTTTATAAATTGCACAGTTTCAGGTATTCCATTATAAGCAATAGAAAGATGACAAAAGGATACAGCTTCTAAAGGTAGTTAAATGATTATTTTAGCAGAAATTTAATATTCTGCTTATAAGTTATGAAAACTTATAAGTATTCTTGAAGACATTTTAATGTCTTAATTTTAAGAGAAGCACTAAGAAATTGTGATGAAGATTAGGTAGCCCTGTTATCCTCTGCTACTTAGTTATTATCTTTTTTTGTTTGAGATGGAGTCTTGCTCTGTCACGCAGGCTGGAGTGCAGTGGTGCGGTCTCGGCTCACTGCAACCTCCGCCTCACAGGTTCAAGCAATTCTCCTACCTCAGTCTCCCAGGTAACTAGGCTCAAGTGATCCTCTCGTCCAGGCCTCTCAAAGTTCTGGGATTACAAGAGTGAACCACCATACCTGAACATGTTTTTAGTTATTTTAGTTTTTTTTCATAAAACATACTAAGTCTATATAGTGTCACGTACATGGATACAGAAAAACCTGTTTTTGTAACAGGCCCTTGATAGATATTGACAAATTGAGTTAATGTAGTTATACCAATATGTATGCTCCCAGCAGGATATGAGGATGTCTCTCTCACTATCTTGGTGTTTGCACTGAACATTAGCTGCCTCTAGAATCTTCTTGATGTTTTTATAAAATCAATTTAGTAGAGGACCTGAATACTTCTATGTTCATTTTTTTTGTATTTTCTCCTTTTGTCATTTAGTCATTTTCATATGAAGTTGCTGCAGTTTTCATTTTCCTTTATGATTTATGAGACAACAATTTAAATGTTAGGGATATATTTGAACACTTTATATAAAAGAAATATGCTCTGGACCTTCACACATTTATGTCAAAAATCAACTGTTAAAATTTTTATTACATTTCTACTCATATTTATATTACTTACTTTTCCATTTTGTTATTAATACACACATTTACAAAAATGTAATTTTTTATTATCTCCTGTGCAAAGATATCCTAAGTCTGAATTCATTTTATCTGTTTCACTTTGCTTTACACTGCCGGCTTTAAATTGATTTAGGTCATTCAATTTGATCTGTGAACCTTTTTGCTCCCCAATCGCTGGCATAGCTTGAGTGCTGGTTTACTTGGGGGCTACTTTTGTGTCAAGGTAATTTTCCACATGATACTTGCTTACTTTTGGAGCTATACATTTAAAATATGTTCGATGCATTTAAGCACCAAAATATTGCATAAAATATTTTAAGCATTTTTAGGTGTTTTGTGTGAAGAATCGTAATATCACACAGTATGAGCCAGAAAACAGAAAAATGACAGTAAATCTAATGGGCATGTAAATTTACGCACATACTTTTTCATCCAGTAACACAACTTTTAGTAATTGTTGTGCAATAACTTTTAAATATACACAAATATATGTGTTTCAAGTTATGCCAAAATTTCTTATACAACGTAAATATACATTAGGAAATAGTTTGAAGCTTTTAAAATGGATGCTAATATAGAGAGATCTCAGTAATGAATTAAAAATGAAAGATATAAGAGTAAGCATGCTTGTGTGTGTACAAAAACAAGGTTGAGCTACACCCAATATAGAACTTTTTCTAAAATGTCTCATGTTTGTGTATGTATTTCAATGTACATGTATACCTGATAAATATTTGGAAGAACACACAAAGTTCAGAATAGTTACCTGTGAAAATGAAATAGAGGTCTGGAATGGGGAAAAAATCAGTATTTTATCTTTAATTGTTTTTTTCTTATTAAGTGTATTAATGTGATTATAGTAATAGATTTTGTACATAAAGTAGTAGTTATAATAAGTTCAAACTCTGGAGTTAGGCGACTCCTAATTGTATCAATTTGTGATGTTGGGCTGGTTACTAAAAATCTCAGTGCCTAAGCTCCCTTATCTGTAAAATGTAAATGATGGTAGTTCCTAGTTCCACAAAACTGATAGTTAAGAAAAATATTTTAAAAGTGATTTTAATATTTTAAAAATCTGATAGATATTAAATATTATTGTATTATATATGTTATATAATCTTATGGTTGTTACTGTCTTCAAAGAAATAGGTCTTTGATGATAAACATTGACATTTAGAAAGAAAAATGTTAAAAAAAGAAGTAGGGCAGAATAAAGACCAAATAGAATGGTAGCTTGTTTTCCTTTTTCTAAAAAATAATGCTTGGAATAAAGAGAAAATATATTAATGACCTGAAATATGGCAGGTACAATAATGCCTTTTAGTTTTAGCTGGAGACCTCCTTGCAAAGCAGAGGAAAAAAATAAAGGTACAATAACACCTGCCATACTTCGAGTCAGAGGAAGGAATAAAGTAAAGAAGTAAGAAAGGCAGAAAAAGAAGTAAGAAAGAAGGAAGGGGAGAGTTAGAGTGAAAGATAGAAAGGAAGGAAAAATAAGAAAAAAGCAGAAAAGATAACTATTGGGTACCTAGGCTTAATACCTAGGTGATGAAATAATATGTACAACAAAACCCATAACATGTTTACCTAGGTAATAAACCTTTGCATGTACCTCAAACCTAAAATAACAGTCAAAAATAATAATTTTAGTAATTATTAAATTAAAAAATAAAGTATTTCCAGGAAACAGGATAGTTGATTCTTTTTTTTTTTTTTTTTTTTACTGTCACTAATTATATTATTTTGTACAAGTCACTCACTTTTGTTTATTGTGATTTTAAAAATTAGGTAACAGGCAATCTATATAAACAGATTTTAAGTGCATGATACAATATTGTTAACTAGAAGCACAATTTTGTACAGCAGATCTCTAGAACTTCTTGACCTTTGATAAGCCACTCATTTTTATAATTTTTTTCTTATTCCTCGAGAGAGTTATGGGCCATAAGGTGAGAATCAATGAAAGTACATTTTGAATAGCATAACATGTTATACACGAGAGTGAGGGAGGGATGTTGGTATGCTGGTTGTCAAATTCTCGGCCTTCTGTTGATGCACCAGAATCAGCTATTTAAGAGTACATTATTCAGCATTGATGAAAGACTTTCTTCCTCATCCGGTGGTAGTATAACTGCTATGCTGGTGAAGCAGAGGGTCACCCTGTGGGGAGACAGATGAGAGTATTTTCAGGGACACTCTTTAAAAAGGTAGTTTCCTTTTAGATATATTCATACATGAGACAGAAGGAACCATTCTAGATTTCTTCTTTGCTGCTGTTGGATCACTGAAACTCACACCAGATGTGTTAGCTGCTGCTACTAGACCCATCCCTCTAAGATATATGTGCCTTGAATGAAGATTGGGAAGTGTATGGGAGAGAGTAGTCACCATTGTCACAAATGAAGATGACAAACTCTGGATACGTGTGGCTGTCTCAACATGTGAAGAATAATTCTCTAAGTATTTAGAGTGAAGCTTTTTTTTTCTCCTAGTTATGGAATAATGTTCTTCCAACTTTCAAACTGAAAGTGGGACCTCAAACTTATATACTAAAATTAAAGTTACAAGACTCAGGTCAAGTGAAATGCTTTTATAGAACTACTCACAGAACACAACTATAAAAGAGATGAACAACTAGTGTGGTTGCCAAAAAAAAAAAAAAAAACCATGTCAACCAATAATTTAACTGCTGTATTGAAATGAGAGTGGCTTCATTATTAATGCAATATATATTTCTTTAAGAATTGAGAACTTGAAATTAAAGAATAGAACATAGAGCCCAGGACTCATTTAATGCATACATTCACTACATTTTAATTAAAATCTTATATACTACTTGCAAAAAGTACTTTTGTGGCAGCTACTGTATGTATGCATTCTAGTTTATGGTTTCATATATACTAGGACCTAACGGTTTCACTAGTTCCTTAGAAGAATACTTTGACATAAAGGTCATTAGCTGCACAATGGGCAAGATGTATTGAGTTACGTAAGCAACTGCAAATTCTAGATAAAGAAAGATTATATGTTGGTATGCAGCTTTCTCACATAGTATAAATAATTCTTTGGTAATCTCCTAAATTCCTATTGAAAGAAGTCATAGTTGGGGCTATACCTATGAATATACCAGAGCCTGCAAGAAGGAACCGAGGCACCTATAATATAGGGGAGGAAGAATTGAGAAAATAGGTGACACAGCATCTGACATCCTATTCTCAGGAAATGTATTATCAGTGGAACCACTTACAATTCATTCCGATCCAGCATCTATACTGCTGCTATAGCAGATGAGCTGTCTTGAGACCTGCGTCAGCACCAAGTTACATTCAACAGTTATCAGTTTAAAGTCTATAGGACACTGAAAAGCAATTTATATCTTTACTAAAATTTCTCAAATATATATCAAAATAAATTGCATCACACATCTCAGGACCAAATACCCTAAAATCCACGTATCTTTGCTAGAGCCACTGAAGTCCTAAATATTACAGAAGTCCCCAGTCTGATCTGATTCCATGTAAAAATATGTGTTTTTTTCCTTTTAAACACTAATTACAACTTGCTAATGTTATCTCCTCTCTGTATAATTTTGTAGATCAATTTAATTGCTCCCTAACTAAGCAAGCTCATCACCCGTTATCACAAATAACTCAGCAGTTTTAGGTGGAAACCTCCTTACGAAGCAGAGAGGAAAAAAAAAGTTTTCTAAGTATTTGTCTATGCCACATTAGTGTTATAAAAGTATACAGGCTTGTGACTCTAGGGGAAAGCTTTTCTTTTTTCTTATCTTTTGTTTCTCTTTTTATATACTTAGATTCCCTTTTTCTCTTTTCTTTGTTCTGTCCTCTGTATTTTTTTTTTTCCTTGTGTAGGTCAGGGAAGATTTCACAGAAGTGAAATGTAAACTGGCCATTCCTCCAGCAGTTTCTCTGCACTTAAAGTCAATAATCCTTACCGTGGCCTGAAATGTTTAAGTGGCTGGTGTCAACCTATTGGACCTCAGCTAGTCACAGAATTCCAAATCATCTAAAACGACTGAAGTTAAGTCTTGTTGTTAATTGGAATGGTGGTGTATATTGTAGTCACTGGAACTTCACCAACTACACCCAAAACAGTCTTCCTCATTCTCGTTCTTTCTCTAGCTCTCTCTTCACCCCTTTCTCATAGTATGTACTTCCTGGCAGTAAAGTGAATAATACAGAAAGCAGAAGCAAAACATGTGAAAAAAATAAAGACTAATTGGATTTCTGGGACCTGTAAGGCTGCCTCCCAGAAGTTTATGAAGATAACGAGGGCGTTTTTAGGCACTCATTCTTCTGTCTTTTCAAATATTCTACCTCCCATTTGTCCCTGTTACCATTACTTATGTCTACCCAGGAGAAAAATATTTGGGGACATCTGCTTTTCAAATTAAAGATTCAGCACCTACTAGCTGTGAGATTTGTGGCTAGTTACTAACCTTTTTTTTTTTTTTTTTTTTCAGTTGTTACATCTAAAGATGAAAAGAACAATGTATATTTTATAGAATTAGAGGCATTAAATCAGATAGCATATAAAAAGCACTTAGTGTACTGTCTAGAAAACAAAAACGAGTCAATAAATGTCCTTTACCTCCTCAATTACTTTTCTTTAATAGAACATATTTTCCTGAAAAGGTCTACTAAAAGTTCACACTAAAGGAATAAGTTTTGTCAATAAATTTCTTACCCTGAGAGCATTCAAAATTGGAGCTTCAGATAAAACAGTAAAATATTAAATGTATTCTATATTAAAGGGAATTCTAAAATGTTTAAGCTGGTAGAATCGATCTATAATTTTTTTAAGTAAATTTTTTCTGTAGGAGATGATAGTATTTGAATACTTGTTTCTATTAATCACAAAGCTTTTTTTCATATATTCTTGCTGGCTAGTAGAATCTTCAAATATATAAAACATGAAAGAAAAACGTTGTGAGTTTCAAATATTACCTGGTTACAAGTTACCAACATCTGAATATCAGTTTCACCATAAGCACAAAGATTTTTTCATTCTGCACTAGATAGCATAGGAACCATTCAACTACTTCTATAAAACTTCATAACTAGTGAAATGCAGTTCTTAAATTATTGCTTTTCATGGTAAAACTTTACAATTAACAAACCACTGATTCAAGTCACTATCAATTTCTTTGTGTTTATTGTATCTTCCATAATAATCTGCATTTAATAACATAGATTAAGCAGCACTTTAATGAACAGCATCATTAGTCTTCATTTTACAAAAAGATGAGAAGAAACCAGACTTTTAACTTATTTGAGTCTCATTGTTGGAAAATAATACCAAAGCTTTCAGACAAAGGGCATAAACAAATAGTGTTATATGTAATTTTGAATATGAACTTTTCTTTGTTCTAAAACTATCTTTGGGACCTTACAATCATTACTATTAGATTTTTTTTTTTTCCACAGAAAGCTTATTTCTTGTTTTGTTTGTTTAATAAAAAACTTTTTTAAAATTTAAGTTCTAGGGTACATGTGCACAACATGCAGGTTTGTTACATATGTATACGTGTGTCAGGTTGGTGTGCTGCACCCATTAACTCGTCATTTACATTAGGTATATCTCCTAATGCTATCCCTCTCCCCTCCCCCCTCCCCACAATAGGACCCGGTGTGTGATGTTCCCCTTCCTGTGTCCAAGTGATCTCATTGTTCAATTCCCACCTATGAGTGAGAACATGCAGTGTTTGGTTTTCTGTTCTTGTGATAGTTTGCTGAGAATGATGGTTTCCAGCTGTATCCACGTCCCTACAAAGGACACAAACTCATCCTTTTTTATGGCTGCATAGTATTCCATGGTGTATATGTGCCACATTGTCTTAATCCAGTCTGTCACTGATGGACATGTGGGTTGATTCCAAGTCTTTGCTATTGTGAATAGTGCTGCAACAAACATACGTGTGCCTGTGTCTTTATAGCAGCATGATTTATAATCCTTTGGGTATATCCCCAGTAATGGGATGGCTGGGTCAAATGGTATTTCTAGTTCTAGATCCTTGAGGAATCGCCACACTGTCTTTCACAATGGTTGAACTAGTTTACAATCCCACCAACAGTGTAAAAGTGTTCCTATTTCTCCACATCCTCTCCAGCACCTGTTGTTTCCTGATTTTTTAATGATTGCCATTCTAACTGGTGTGAGATGGTATCTCATTGTGGTTTTGATTTGCATTTCTCTGGTGAGTGATGATGAGCATTTTTTCATGTGTCTGTTGGCTGTATAAATGTCGTCTTTTGAGAAGTGTCTGTTCATATCCTTTGCCCACTTTTTGATAGGGTTGTTTTTTTCTTGTAAATTTGAGTTCTTTGTAGGTTGTGGATATTAGCCCTTTGTCAGATGAGTAGATTGCAAAATTTTCTCCCATTCTGTAGGCTGTCTATTCACTCTGATGGTAGTTTCTTTTGCTGTGCAGAAGCTCTTTAGTTTAATTAGATCCCATTTTTCCATTTTGGCTTTTATTGCCGTTGCTTTTGGTGTTTTAGACATGAAGTCCTTGCCCATGCCTATGTCCTGAATGGTATTACCTAGGTTTTCTTCTAGGGTTTTTATGGTTTTAGGTCTAACATTTAAGTCTCTAATCCATCTTGAATTAATTTTCGTATAAGGAGTAAGGAAAGGATCCAGTTTCAGCTTTCTACTTATGGCTAGCCAATTTTCCCAGCACCATTTATTAAATAGGGAATCCTTTCCCCATTTCTTGTTTCTCTCAGGTTTGTCAAAGATCAGATGGCTGTAGATGTGTGGTATTATTTCTGAGGGCTCTGTTCTGTTCCATTCGTCTCTGTCTCTGTTTTGGTACCAGTACCATGCTGTTTTGGTTACTGTAGCCTTGTAGTATAGTTTGAAGTCAGGTAGCGTGATGCCTCCAGCTTTGTTCTTTTGGCTTAGGATTGTCTTGGCAATGTGGGCTCTTTTTTGGTTCCATATGAACTTTAAAGCAGCTTTTTCCAATTCTGTGAAGAAACTCATTGGTAGTTTGATGGGGATGGCATTGAATCTATAAATTACCTTGGGCAGTATGGCCATTTTCACAATATTCTTCCTATCCATGAGCGTGGTATGTTCTTCCATTTGTGTGTGTCCTCTTTTATTTCACTGAGCAGTGGTTTGTAGTTCTCCTTGAAGAGGTCCTTTACATCCCTTGTAAGTTGGATTCCTAGGTATTTTATTCTCTTTGAAGCAATTGTGAATGGGAGTTCATTCATGATTTGGTTCTCTATTTGTCTGTTACTGCTGTATAAGAATGCTTGTGATTTTTGCACATTGATTTTGTATCCTGAGACTTTGCTGAAGTTGCTTATCAGCTTAAGGAGATTTTGGGCTGAGACAATGGAGTTTTCTAAGTATACTATCATGTCATCTGCAAACAGGGACAATTTGACTTCTTCTTTTCCTAATTGAATACCCTTTATTTCTTTCTCTTGCCTGATTGCCCTGGCCAGAACTTCCAACACTATGTTGAATAGGAGTGGTGAGAGAGGGCATCCCTTTCTTGTGCCAGTTTTCAAAGGGAATGCTTCCAGTTTTTGCCCATTCAGTATGATATTGGCTGTGGGTTTCTCATAAATAGCTCTTATTATTTTGAGATACGTTCCATCAATACGGAATTTGAGAGTTTTTAGCATGAAAGACTGTTGAATTTTGTCAAAGGCCTTTTCTGCATCTATTGAGATAATCATGTGGTTTTTGTCTTTGGTTCTGTTTATATGCTGGATTACGTTTATTGATTTGCATATGTTGAACCAGCCTTGCATCCCAGGGATGAAGCCCACTTGATCATGGTGGATAAGCTTTTTGATATGCTGTGGGATTCGTTTTGCCAGTATTTTATTGAGGATTTTTGCATCGATGTTCATCAGGGATATTGGTCTAAAATTCTTTTTTTGTTGTATCTCTGTCAGGCTTTGGTATCAGGATGATGTTGACCTCATAAAATGAGTTAGGGAGGATTCCCTCTGTTTCTATTGATTGGAATAGTTTCAGAAGGAATGGTACCAACTCCTCCTTGTACCTCTGGTAGAATTTGGCTGTGAATCCGTCTGGTCCTGGACTTTTTTTGGGTTGGTAGGCTACTAATTATTGCCTCAATTTCAGAGCCTGCTGTTGGTCTATTCAGGGATTCAACTTCTTCTTTGTTTAGTCTTGGGATGGTGTAAGTGTCCAGGAAATTATCAATTTCTTCTAGGTTTTCTAGTCTATTTGAATAGAGATGTTCATAGTATTCTCTGATGGTAGTTTGTATTTCTGTGGGGTTGGTGGTGATATCCCCTTTATCATTTTTTATTGCATCTATTTGATCTCTCTTTTCTTCTTTATTAGTGTTACTAGTGGTCTATCAATTCTGTTGATCATTTCGAAAAACCAGATCCTGGATTCATTGTTTGGAGGGTTTTTTGTGTCTCTATCTCCTCCAGTTCTGCTCTGATCTTAGTTACTTCCTGCCTTCTGCTAGCTTTAGAATGTGTTTGCTCTTGCTTCTCTAGTTCTTTTAATTGTGATGTTAGGGTGTCAACTTTAGATCTTACCTGCTTTCTCTTGTGGGCAT
The DNA here is from genome assembly GCF_003255815.1 of Theropithecus gelada. Lineage (NCBI taxonomy): Eukaryota > Metazoa > Chordata > Mammalia > Primates > Cercopithecidae > Theropithecus > Theropithecus gelada. The sequence continues at coordinate 112,061,419 of NC_037679.1, read as the reverse complement.
TTAGTGCTACAAATTTCCCTCTACACACTGCTTTAAATGTGTCCCAGAGATTCTGGTATGTTGTATCTTTGTTCTCATTGGTTTCAAAGAACATCTTTATTTCTGCCTTCATTTTGTTATATACCCGGTAGTCATTCAGGAGCAGGTTGTTCAGTTTCCATGTAGTTGAGCGGTTTTGATTGAGTTTCTTAGTCCTGAGTTCTAGTTTTGCACTGTGGTCTGAGAGACAGTTTGTTGTAATTTCTGTTCTTTTACATTTCCTGAGGAGTGCTTTACTTCCAATTATGTGGTCAATTTTGGAATAAGTGTGATGTGGTGCTGAGAAGAATGTATATTCTGTTGATTTGGGGTGGAGAGTTCTATAGATGTCTATTAGGTCCTCTTGGTGCAGAGCTGAGTTCAATTTCTGGATATCCTTGTTAACTTTCTGTCTCCTTGATCTGTCTAATGTTGACAGTGGGGTGTTAAAGTCTCCCATTATTATTGTATGGGAGTCTAAGTCTTTTTGTAAGTCTCTAAGGACTTCCTTTATGAATCTGGGTGCTCTTGTATTGGGTGCATATATATTTAGGATAGTTAGCTCTTCCTGATGAATTTATCCCTTTACCATTATGTAATGGCCTGTCTCTTTTGATCTTTGATGGTTTAAAGTCTGTTTTATCAGAGACTAGGATTGCAACCCCTGCTTTTTTTGTTGTCCGTTTGCTTGGTAGATCTTCCTCCATCCCTTTATTTTGAGCCTATGTGTGTCTCTGCATGTGACATGGGTCTCCTGAATACAGCAAACTGATGGGTCTTGACTCTATCCATTTTGCCAGTCTATGTCTCTTAATGGGACTATTTAGTCCTTTACATTTAAAGTTAATATTGTTATGTGTGAACTTGATCCTGTCATTATAATATTAGCTGGTTATTTTGCTTGCTAGTTGATGCAGTTTCTTCCTAGCATCGATGGACTTTACATTTTGACATGCTTTTGCAATGGCTGGTACCTATTGTTCCTTTCCATGTTTACTGCTTCTGTCAGGATCACTTGTAGGGCAGACCTGCTGGTGACAAAATCTCTAAGCATTTGCTTATCTTTAAAGGATATTAGTTCTCCTTCACTTATGAAGCTTAGTTTGGCTGGATATGAAATTCTGGGTTGAAAAATCTTTTCTTTAAGAATGTTGAATATTGGCCCCCACTCTCTTCTGGCTTGTAGAGTTTCTGCCGAGAGATCTGCTGTTAGTCTGATGGGCTTTCCTTTGTGTGTAACCCGACCTTTCTCTCTGGGTGCCCTCAACATCTTTTCCTTCATTTCAACTTTGGTGAATCTGACAATTATGTGTCTTGGAGTTGCTCTTCTTGAGGAGTATCTTTGTGGTGTTCTCTGTATTTCCTGAATTTGAATGTTGGCCTGCTTTACTAGGTTGGGGAAGTTCTCCTGGATGATAATCCTGCAGAGTGTTTTCCAACTTGGTTCCATTTTCCCCGTCACTTTCAGGCACACCAATTGGATGTAGATTTGGTCTTTTCACATAATCCCATATTTCTTGGAGGATTTGATCATTTGTTTTTACTCTTTTTTCTCTACACTTCTCTTCTTGCTTCATTTCTTTCATTTGATCTTCAATTGCTGATACTCTTTCTTCCAGATGATGGAGTCATTTACTGAAGCTTGTGCATTTGTCACGTAGTTCTCATGTTATGGTTTTCATCTCTATCAGTTCTTTTAAGGACTTCTGTACATTGGTTATTCTAGTTAGCCATTCATCAAATCTTTTTTCAAGGTTTTTAGTTTTTTTGTGGTGGTTTTGTAGTTCCTCCTTTAGCTCTGAAAAGTTTGATCGACTGAAGCCTTCTTCTCTTGACTTGTCAAAGTCATATTCCATCCAGCTTTGTTCTGTTGCTGGTGATGAGCTCTGTTCCTTTGGAGGGGAAGATGTGCTCTGATTTTTTGAATTACCATCTTTTCTGCACTGCTTTTTCCCCATCTTTGTCATTTTATCTGCCTTTGGTCTTTGATGATGATGATGTGCTGATGGGGTTTTGGTGTGGGTGTCCTTTATGTTTGGTAGTTTTCCTTCTAACAGTCAGGACCCTCAGCTGTAGGTCTGTTGGAGTTTGCTTGAGGTCCACTCCAGACCCTGTTTGCCTGGGTATCAGCAGTGGAGGCCGCAGAAGATAGAATATTGCTGAACAGCAAGTGTTGCTGTCTGATTCTTGTTCTGGAAGCTTCGTCTTAGAGGTGTACCCTGCCGTGTGAAGTGTCAGTCTGCACCTAGTGGGGGATGTCTCCCAGTTAGGCTACCCGAGGGGTCAGGGACCCACTTGAGCAGGCAGTCTGTTCATTCTCAGAACTCAGCCTCCCTGCTGTAGGAGATCCACTGCTCTCTTCAAAGCTGTCAGACGGGGGCATTTACCTCCACCAAGGTTTCTACTGCTTTTTGTTTAGCTATGCCCTATCCCCAGAGGAGGAGTCTACAGAGGCAGGCCAGCCTCCTTGACCTGTGGTGGGCTCCACCCAATTCGAGCTTCCTGGGGGCTTTGTTTACCTACTTAAGTCTCAGCAATGGTGGGTGCCCCTACCCCAGCCTCGCTGCTGCCTTGCAGTTAGATCTCAGACTGCTGTGCTAGCAATGAGGGAGTCTCTATGGGCATGGGACCCTCCAAGCCTGGTGTGGGATATAATCTCCTGGTCTGCCATTTGCTAAGACCCTTGGTAAAGCACAGTATTAGGGTGGGAGTTACCCGATTTTCCAGGTGTTGTGTGTCTCAATTTCCTTTGGCTAGGAAAAGGAATTCCCTTCCCCCTTGCACTTCCCAGGTGAAGCGATGCCTCACCCTGCTTCGGCTCTCACTGGTCAGGCTGCACCCACGGACCAGCGCCAACTGTCCGACACAACACACCCCAGCGAGATGAACCCAGTACCTCAGTTGAAAATGTAGAAATCACCCGTCTTTGTAGCTCACGCTGGGAGCTGGAGGCTGGAGCTGTTCCTTTTTGGCCATCTTGGGCATGCCCCCCTCATTTAGATTTCAAACTGGAAACAGAGTAGCACCTGGAAACTAATGCAATTACAGGAGACTTACTTGATTAACTCTGATTAATGTTTGTTGTCCAAAGAATATACATGTAAGAAAAATAGAAATGATCCCAGAAAAAAAGCCCAAGATGCGATAGTAATGGGTCAGAAGTACTGTGAATATGGTTGATTCCAGACAAATAGTGGCAGTATAAAACAATAACAATATTGTTTTAATTGAAGAGATAATAATTCAGGACCAAACTAAAATGCTAGGAAAGAACATGCCTTTTTCTGAAAACAGTTAAAGAAAATAATTCAGTTTGTATATTCTCAACTTACATGTGTGTTTACAATTTCTATGATTAAGACTTTATGATTGTGATACAGTAGTTAGCAGCAATCCAGCATTCCCATCTGGTATGAAACATAAATAAAATGCATGCAATAAAATTAGAAAAAATACAGGGACAAACTGAAGGAAGTAGAGAAATACTGGGGTAAAATAATATAAAAATCAGAAAATATCATATATAAAAAATGATTTCTATACCATTTTTAACTTGGGGACATTTGCTAAACACAGGTATATAGAGAAGGCTAAAACTCTCTTACAAAGTCCAGGAAGGGTTACTGAGAAAAGAGAGAGAAAATCAAAGAACTCTAAGGAAAATTTCATTCCCACATGAGTGAAAATATGTGATATTTGTCTTTATGTGCCTGGCTTGTTTCACTTTTACCCTGAATTGTTTATTACACATTTATGTTTGTATCAAAATTTCACATGTACCACATAAATATGAAAACTATATGTTCCCATATTAAATGAAAATAACAAAAACAAAATGAAAAACTAAAAAGCAGTACAAATAAGGTATATTGACCTTAATAGAATTACATTAGAGCTTTATTACAATCTCTGATTGGATTAAAATGATCAATCACCACTCTTTATGTGCAGTGAAATGAAGAATATTCTGTAGACAGAAAATCACATGTGAAAATATGATTCTCTACAATATTTTAGAAACACAATGTCTATAACTCAATAAGAAATTAAAATGCATGGCAAAAAGAGGACAATTGGGACAAAACCCAAGAGGAAAACAAAAAATATAAATATATCTCTACATAGTACAAATATTTGTGTTATGTAAAAAATACATTAAAATAATGATGGTAAATTAGTTCAAGAGAGTTGCCACCAGATAACTGAAGCCTACACAAGTAATCAAATATAAATAATGAGATATATCTATGCCTTAAAAAAATATATATCTTACTAAAAGACTTTAAAATCAGATTAGATAAAGTAGAAGATAGACTTATCAAACTAAATGATATGATAATGGAAAATATTTGAGCATATGCCTAGGAAAAATAATTAGGAACATTGAAAAAGTTGAAAAGTGTTAGAAAAACTAATCTGACTCAGAAGACTTAATGTTAATGGAGCCAAGAAGTAGAGGACATTAAAAAGTGGGGACAAAGTTGTTACTGAAGCAGTTAGTATTGGGATACATTTAAAAATTAGTTAAAACATATTCAAAAAGTATTTAAAGACTCAATACAAATAAAATAAAAACTACATCTACGTATATTTTGTTAAAGCCACCAAAATTACAATAAGTAAAAGTAGACAAAAAAGGTAACATTTACTTCAAAGCAGCAACAATAAAACTGACAGCTGACAACTGACTTTTCCACAGGTGTGATGAAAGTCAAAGGACAATTGAACACACACACACACACACAGAGTTGACTGTCTGAACAACATAATGAAGAGATTAGAGCTGCTGACCCCCTCACAGTTGAAAATCTGCATATAACTTTTGACTCCACAAAAACTTTAATAGCCTACTGTTAACTGAAAGCCTAATAACATAAACAGTCACTTAATGTGTCATGTATATTATATGTATTATACACTGTATAATTAAAATGTTTGGTATATTATATGCATTATGCACTATATAATTTTTTTTTTGATACAGAGTCTTACTCTGTCACCCAAGCTAGAGTGCAGTTGTGTGATCTTGGCTCACTGCAAACTGTGCCTCCCGTATTCAAGCAATTCTCCTGCCTCAGCCTCCTGAGTAGTTGGGATTAGAGGCATGCACCACCACATTTGGCTAATTTTTTTTCTTTTTTTTTTTTTTTTGGTATTTTTAGTAGAGATGGGGTTTCATCATGTTGGCCTTGATGGTCTCAAACTCCTGACCTCAAGTGATCTGCTTGCCTTGGCTTCCCAAAGTGCTGAGATTACAGGTGTGAGCCACTGCACCCAGCCTATACACTGTATTTTTACCATAAGGCAAGCTGCAGAAAAGGGGATGTTGTTAGGAAAATCATAATGAAGATAAAATATATTTATTATCCATTAAGTAGACGTGGGTCTTTATCTTCATCTTTACATTAAATAGGCTGAGGAGAAGGAAAATCAGAGGGAGTTGAAAGACAGAGGGGGTTAACCTTGCTGTGTCAGGAGTGGCAGAAAAGGAAGGCACACTTGGTATAACTTTAGGGAAACACATCACAATTGCTGTCTGAATTTTTTGCTTTTTCATTTCTCTAAAAGTGTTTCTATATGGTACCAATCCTTTACCCATTGTTTGCCTTAGTTTCAATGCTCATATCATAGAATAATGCAGGTCACAACAAATGTCAAAAGCAACCTTGAAAAATAGAAAGCCTTCTGTCAGATTGTTTAATGTCAATTTGGTTTCTGGCACTGCTCTTTCTACACCTTCTTCCTCATAGTCTGGCACCTGTTTGGGAAGCATACATCTTCATCAAGTCATGTTTTGTTACTTCCTCTGGTGTGGCATCTATTAGTTCTTGAATTTCTCTTAAATCCATATTTTGAAATCCTTCACCCCCTACCTTTCTGCCACATTCACGATTACTTGTATGATTTGCTTGATTGGCTCTGTCATATATCATGTGTCATCAGTCACAACACTTAGACAGTTTTCTCCACCAGAAATGTATTGTTTTAGGCTTTAGGGCGTTTACGGTATTTTCTACAAGAACAATAGCATTTTCAAAGTTGTACTCTTCTAACTTTCATTACATTCTCTCTACTAGCTTTCTCTTCCCTAGCCTTGACAATTTTTTCCCATAGAGTACCATGGATATACTTCATGATGCCTAATTGAAAGGAAAGATACTTGTTATTGTATTTAATATGATTTGAACAATCTCTATATGCAAAAAAAATCTTTCATAAGAATTCTCATAGTAGCGCTATTTTAATAGTACAAACCAGGAAATAATTTCAATGCTCAAATATACTAGAATGTGAAAATAAATTGAGAATCTAGTCATTCAATGAAATGAATATTATTGTTACCATAGTAAAAACAACAAACCACATTAAGGCACAATGACTTGAATGAATTTGGCAAACATAATATTGAGTAAATGAAACCCGACACAAAAAGGGTGCATGTATTATATGCATTATAGGCCATTGTGAGGAGAGTACTTATACTTGGGCTGCAAGATGGAAAGCAGAAAGAGAAGTCTCTGAGGTTTAATAATATTTGTTTTCTATCTGGGTGATTGTTATAATTTCATTACTGATAATTAAGGGGAACACTCATACTTTTTTCTAGTTTTTAAATAATTCAATTTAAAGTATTATGTAAATTCAAATACTGCTTCCACATGCAAGTTGCCTGTTACATGTTTTGCTGATATCACTGATTTCTGTTGATTTTTAAAATTTTTATTTTACTTTATTTTCTTTTCAACGTTTATTTTAGGTTCTGTGGGTGATTGTGCAGGTTAGTTCCATGAGTAAATTGTGCATTGTGGGCATTTGTTGTGCAGATTATTTCATCACCAAGGCAATGAGCATAGTACTTGATAGGTAGTTTTTTAATTATCACGTTCCTCCCACCCTCTACCTTCCACCCTCAAGTAGGCCCCAGTATCTATTGTTCCCTTCTTTTTGTCCACATGCAATCAATGATTAGGTCCCACTTATAAGTGAGAACATGTGGTATTCGGCTTTCTGTTCCACATTAATTCACTTAGGATAATGGTCTCTGGCTCTATCACGTTGCTGCAAAGAACATGATGTCATTTTTTTATGGCTGTATAGTATTCCATGGTCTGTATGTCTCACATTTTCTGCATCCAGTCCACTACTGATGGGTGTCCACGTTGTTCATATTTTTGCTGCTGTTAATAGTGCTGCAATGAATGTATGTGTGCATGTGTCTTCATAGCAGAACGATTTATATTCCTTTGGATATATCCAGTAATGGAATTATTCAGTTTAGTGGTATTTCTGTTTTAAGATATTTGAGAAACCTCTGAACTGCTTTTCACAGTTACTAAACTATTCTACATTTTCATCAGCAGTGTATAAGCATTCTCTTCTTTTTTCACAATCTTGCCATCTGTTATTTTTTGACTTTTTAATGATAGCAATCTGACTGGTGTGAGATGGTATCTCATTGTGGTTTTTGTTTGCATTTCTCTAATGATTAGTGATGTTGAGCATGTTTTCATATGCTTGTTGGTCACATATATATCGTCTTTTGAGAATTGTCTGTTAATGTCTTTGACCATTTTTTAATGAAGTTATTTGTTTTTTTTTGCTTGTTGATTTGTTTAAGTCTCTTATTGATTCTGGATACTAGACTATTGTCAGATACATCCTTTGCAGATATTTTCTCCCATTCGGTAGGTTGTTTACTCTGTTGATGGCCTATTTTGCTGTGTAGAAGCTCTTTAGTTTAATTGGGTCCCACTTGTCAATTTTTGTTTTTGTTGTAGTGACTTCATGAAATCTTTGCCAGGGTCTATATTCAGAATCATACTTCCGAGGTTTTCTTCTATGGTTTTTATACTTCTAGGTTTTACATTTAAGACTTAAATGTATCTTGAGTTAGTTTTATACATGATGAAAGGAATGGGTTCAGTTTCAATCTTCTGCATGTGGCTAGTCAGTTATCTCAGCACTATTTATTGAATAGGGGGTTCTTTCTCCATTGCTTGTTTTTGTGGACTTTCTCAAATATCAAGTGGTTGAGAGTGTGTGGACTTATTTCTGGGTTATCTGATCTGTTCCATTGGTCTACAGATCTGTTTTTATATCTATACCATGCTGTTTTGGATATTGTAGCCTAATAGTATAGTTTGAAGTCAGGTAGTGTGATACCTTCAGCTTTGTTTTCTATTATTTTATTTTATTTTATTTTTTATTTTGCTCAGGATTTTTTTTTTTTTTTTTTTTTTGGCTATTCGTGCTCTTTTTTGGGTTCCATATGAATTTTAGAATAGTTCTTTTTCTAATTCTGTGGAAAATGTTATTGGTAGTTTGATAGGAATGACATTGAATGTGTAAATTTCTTTGGGTTGTATGGAAATTTTAACAATACTGATTTTTCCTATGCATGAACATCAAGTGTTTCTCCATCTCTTTGTATCATCTCTGACTTCTTTCAACAGTGTTTTAAAATTATTGTTGTAGATATCTTTCATCTCTCTGCTTAGCTGTATTCCTAGGTATTTATTCTTTTTGTGGGTATTCTGAATGGGATTGTATTTTTTTTTATTTGGCTCTCAGCCTGGATAATATTGGCATACAGAAATGCTACTAATTTTGTAAATTGGTTTTGTATTCTGACTCTTTATTGAAGTTGTTTATCTGTTCTAGGAGCTTTCAGGCAGAAACTTTGCAGTTTTCTAGATATGGTATTATATCATCTGTGAAGTGAGACAGTTTGACTTCATCTCTTCCTATTTGAATGCCTTTTATTTCTTTATCTTATCTGATTACTCTAGCTAGGACTTCCAGTACTATGTTAAACAGGAATAATGATAGTGAGCATGCATGGTTTATTCTGGTTCTCAAGGGAAATGCTTCCAGCTTTTGCTCATTCGGTATGATGACGACTCTTATTATTTTGAGGTATGTTTCTCTGATGCCTATTTTTTGAAGGTTTTTACCATGAAAGGAGGTTAAATTTCATTGAAAGCCTTTTCTGAATCTATTGAAATGATAAGGTAATTTTGTTTTAGTTCTGTTTATGTAATGAATTACATTATTGATTTAAGTATATTGGGCCAATCTTGCATTCCAGGAATAAAGTCTGCTTGACCTTGATGTAACAGCTCTTTGATGTGCCTCTGGATTTGGTTTGCTATTACTTTGTTGAAGATTTTTACATCTGCATTCAGCAGGAATATTGGCCTGACATTTTATTTACTTTTCATTGTTTTTATGCCAGGTATGGGTATCAGAATGATGCTGGTCTCATATAATGAATTAGGGAGGAGTACCTCTTTTTCAATTGTTTCAAATAATTTCAGTGGGAGTGGTACTAGCTCTTCCTCATTTTTCTGATAGCATTGTTAATCCATCTGGTTCAGGACTTTTTCTGGTTAGTAGAATTTTTGTTAAGTATTTAGTTTTGGAATTCACTATTGGTCTGTTCAGTGTTTTAATTTCTACCTGGTTCAATCCAGGGAGGTTGATGTTTATAGGAATTTATCCTTTATTTTTCTAGATTTTCTAGTTTGTATGGATAGAGGGGTGCACCAAGGTAAAAGTCTCTAAGGAATTTTTGTATTTCTCTGGGGTCAGTGTTTATGTTCATGTTGTCATTTCTGATTCTGTTTATTTGGACTTTCAGTCTTGTTTTCATCTCAGTTCAGCTCTGGTTTTGGTTATTCCTTTTATTCTACTGGCTTTTGGGTTGGTTGGATCTTATTGTCTAGTTCCTCTAGGTATAATATTATATTATTAATTTGAGTTCTTTCTAACTTTTTGATGTGGGTGTTTAGTGCTATAAACTTTCCTAGTAACATTACATTAGCTTTGTCCCAGAGATTTTGATATGTTTTATCTATTCATTAGTTTTCATTCATTTCAAAGAATTTCTTCATTTCTGCCTTAATTTTATTGTTTACCCAAATGTTATTTTGGAGTCAGTGGCTTAATTTCCATGTAATTGTATGGTTTTGGGAGATCTTCTTAGTATTGATTTCTGTTTTTATTGTGCTGTGGTCATAGAGAATGGTTGGTATGACTTTATTTTTTAAAATTTGTTGTGAATTATGTTATGGCTGAGCATGTGGTCAATGTTAAAATACGTGCCATGCGCAGATGAGAAGAACGTATATCCTGTTGTATGGAGTGTTCTGTAGATATCTATTAGTTTCATTTGGTCAAGCATCAGGTTTTAGGTCCTGAATATCTTTGTTAGTTTTTTGCCTCAATAATCTGTGTAATACTCTCAGTGGGGTGTGAAGTCTCCCATTATTATTGGGTGATTATATAAGTCTCTTCATAGGTCTGCAAGAGCTTGTTTTATGAATTTGAGTGCTCTGGCATTGGGTGCATGTATATTTAGGACAGTTAATTCTTCTTGTTGAATGAATCCTTTTCATTATGCAATGTTCTTTTTTTTATTGTAGTTGGTATAAAGTCTGTATTGTCTACAATCCAAACAGCAACACCAGGTCTATTTTGCTTTCCTTTTTCTTGGTAGACATTTCTCTATATCTTTACTTTGAGTCTATGGATGCCGTTTCATGTGAGGTGGGTCACTTGAAGACAGCACACAGTTGGGTCTCGCTTCTTTTTTATTTTATTTATTTACTTTTTAATTTTTTTTTGAGACAGGGTTTCACTCCTTCATCCAGCCTGGATGAAGTGTCACTATCTCAGCTCACTGCAACCTCCGCCTCCCAGGTTGAAGCGATTCTCGTGCCTCAGCCTCCTGGGTAGCTGGGACTACAGGTGTGCACCACCATGCCTGGCTCATTTTTGTATTTTTCATAGAGATGGGGTTTCACCATGTCGGCCAGGCTGGTCTCAAACTCCTGAGCTCAAGTGATCCAACCATCTTGGCCTCCCAAAGTGTTGGGATTACAGGCATGATCCACTGCACCCCGCCATACTTCTCTATTCAACTTGCCACTCCATGCATTTTAAGCAGGGTATTTAGACCATTTTAATTCAAGGTTGATATTGAAACATCCAGATATGATCCTGTCATCATACTGTTAGCTTGTCGTTATATAAACCTGATAGTTTTATAGTTGCTTTATAGTGTCAATGGTCTTTGTACCTAATTGTGTTTTTGTGGTGGCTAGTAACAGTCTTTCATTTCCATGTTTAGTATTCCCTTAAGGGTCTCTTATAAGGAGATCTGGTGGTAACAAATTCCCTTCACATTTGCTTTTCTGAAAAAGATTGTATTTCTTCTCCACCTATATAGCTTAGTTTTGCTGAATATGAACTTGACTGAAATTTGTTTTCTGTAATAATGCTGAATATAGGCCTCCATTTCCTTCTTGCTTGAAGGGTTTCAGCTGAAAGGTCCTTCATAAGCTTGACAGGGTTCGCTTTGTTAGATCATCTGCCTTTTCTCTCAAGCTGTCTTTAATATTTTTTTTCTCTCATGTTGATCTTAGAGACACTGATGACTTTGTCTTGGAGATAGTCGTCTTATATTGTATCTCAAATGGGTTGTCTGAATATCCTGAATTTGAATGTTGACCTCTCTATCAAGGTTGGGAAAATTTTCTTGAATAAATTCTTAAATATGTTTTCCACTTTGTTTGATCTCTCTCTCTCTTTCTCAGAAACACCAAATGAGTCATAGGTATGGTTTCTGTATATAATCCCACATTTCTCTGGGATTTTGTTCATTGTTTTTTATTCTGTATTTTTGTCTAAGTTGATGCAAGAAGCCAGTCTTTGGTGTATTCTGCTGTTGGTGAATACACCAAAGTATATACCAAATACAAAGTTGGTGTATTCTGCTGTTAATACTTCTGATTTTATTATGAAATTTATGTAGTGAATTATTCAGCTCTAGAAGATCAGTTTGGTTCTTTGTTAAATTGATGATTTTGTCTTTCAGTTTTTGTATCATTTTATTGGATCCCTTGGATTCTTAGGATTGGGTTTCAACTTTCTTCTGAATCTTGATTATCTTTGTTGCCATCCAAATTCTGAACTCTATGTCTGCCATTTCAACTGGGTTAAGAACCATTGCTGGAGAGCTTTGTGGTCATTTGAGATAAGAACTCTGGCTTTCAGAGCTGCCAGAGTTCTTGCACTGGTCCTTTCTCATCTGTATGGGCTAATGTTCCTTCAATTTTTGAAGGTGCTGTTCTTTGGACGGGATTTGTTGTTTTTAGTTCTTTGATGCCTCTGACAGTTTAACTGTGGTATAAGTTGGCTTTAGTTAACTAGTTTTGTTTCTGGATAATTTCAAGGGGGCAAGGCTCAGCTCAACACTCCTGGGCTGCATCCTCTTACTCTGCAGGACTGGGACTAGGCTCGTAGGCCCATTACTTTGTTCTCTGACTCCTCAAACGCATACACCTGCTATCCAGGAGGGAGCAAAGTGTTCCTAGTCTGCTAGCAACAATACTCTAATGATGGATTCCAGCAATAGTGCTTCATCAATGCAGTCACTGTGGGATCCACACTTACTCATGCACACTGTCAACAAAGCAGCAGGATTGGTTTACATACTTGTACACCAGTGACGGTGGGATGGCAGGGTCCAGCATACATTCAATATGAATGTTTATCTAAATAATATTTACAAAAAATAACATAGAGATCCTAGGGTAACCACTGAGAGAATAGAAAGAGTCCCTTATAGTACTAAATACATCAGATTTTTGATGTATCAAGTATATCAGATTTGTAAACTCATTTTTAATTATATAAAGCCCAAGAAGAGAGATAATCAACACACTTATTTTGTGTAATTATTCTACATAAATAGAAGCTACTCCTTTCTATTAGAAATATATTTATACCTATCTCTATAAGTATAGCTATTTTCTAGCACCATAGATTATTTTCCCATTTTTGTGACAAAAAGTAACAGCTTAGGATAAGGAAGGGAACAATATTTTTGTTCTGTATTTTAGTAGTAAATTAACTTTAAAATAAAAAGGGATAGATGTTAAACGTAGCTCAAAGGGAAAGTTTCACATTATTTTCTTGGAATTATATTTAAAATATTAAGCTTTCCAAAAGTATGATAAATAGTATTATATATTTTAGTCAAAAACATTTGGACAGGTTGTTCATCTATCACATTAAATTTCAATATACTTAAATATTATAAGCCTGTGTAAGAAAAAACTTAGTGACAATGAAATAGTTGTTATCCAAACCTTCTGCATAAGAATATTAAGAGCTAACCATATGATCCATCTATTTTGCTGATCTTATTCAATTTCTGTTTGCCTTTTTTCACATGCTATTACATTTCTCTATGTATTTCAAGAAAATATACAATACCTGCTAATTTTCACTTAAGCAATTTAAGACATATTCAGAAATATGCCACATTTCCTTTCAAAGGGCTTTGTTCATGTTTTATAAAATAACTTTTAAAAATGTATTTGAACAATGTGAAACATTACCATGTCTGCTATAGTACGTTAAGATTAACAGTTCTATTTATATTAACTGTGTAATTACATTATACTGAAGAGATATCTAAATTTCAGTAGAGCAATCAAGACAGAGCTAGGTATAATAATATGATGACATATTATGAAGAGATATTCTGTATAACTTTCCACAGTACCTTGCTCATAGCAAATTGTGATTTATATATATAAAAAGAAAACCCTGAAAATTACCTTCAAAGAAAATTTAAATTTGAACACTATATTTATTACTAAGGTATAAAAGACACAAAATTATAAAACCATTGAGCTAAAAGTGAATATTTTTATTTATACAGAAATAGCCTAGCATATTTTTTTAGAATTTTAATCTCTTTAAGAGAACAAATATAAATGCTTTTATGAGTATTAACTAGATCTCTAAAAATTTTTTTTTTAAGTATAAAATAAATTTCTGCCTTTGGAAAAAGGTGTTTAGAATGATAATTGATGTATTTAGAGATTGGAAGACTGAATAAAGATGTTACCTTGGAGAAATAGACAAGTTTATTACACATTTATACTAAAAGAGACGCTCTAGAATGGCTAAAACAATTTTTAAAAGAAGAATAAAGTGGGAAGAATCACTCTCTGAAGTTAAGGTTTACTACGTAGCTATAGTAATCAAGATAATGTACTGTTGGCAGAGGGAGAGACACATACATCAATAGAATGTAACAGAAAACACAGACGATAACCACAAAAATATAGTCGAGCGATTTTTTACAAAGATGCATAAACAATTCAATAAGAGACTTTTCAATAAATCGTGCTGGAATAAGTGGGCATGTATAGTAAAAACAAAACAATAACAAATGAACCTAAATGTAAGTCTCACACCTCATGTAAGAATTAACTCAAAATGAATCATGGAATTTAAATGTAAAAAGAAGAAATATAAATTTTTTTTTTTTTTTTTTTTTTTTTTTTTTTTTTTTTTG
>NC_037679.1:112042033-112046927 GCF_003255815.1 Theropithecus gelada | reverse complement strand
TTTTTTTTTTTTTTTTTTTTTTTTTTTGAGACGGAGTCTCGCGCTGTCGCCCAGGCTGGAGTGCAGTGGCGCGATCTCGGCTCACTGCAAGCTCCGCCTCCCGGGTTCACGCCATTCTCCTGCCTCAGCCTCCTGAGTAGCTGGGACTACAGGCGCCCACCACCGCGCCCGGCTAATTTTTTGTATTTTTTTTTTTAGTAGAGACGGGGTTTCACTGTGGTCTCGATCTCCTGACCTTGTGATCCGCCCACCTCGGCCTCCCAAAGTGCTGGGATTACAGGCGTGAGCCACCGCGCCCGGCCAGAAATATAAAATTTGCAGGGAAAAAGAGAGAGAATCATTGAGACCTGTGACTGGTCGTAGAATTCCTAGATGACACGAAGGCACAATTCATAGAAGGAAATACTGATGTTAGACCTCAACAAAATTAAAAACTTTTACTTTGCAAAAGATCCTGTTAAAAGGATAAAAGCAAATTACAGATGGGAAGAAAATATTTTCAAATCATATATCTGACAAACAACTTGTATCTGTAATATGTAAAGAATTTTCAAAATTCTACATTAAAAAATCCTAATATTTTAATTTGACAATGGGCAAAAGACATACACAGATATTACATCAAAGAGGTTATTTAGGTGGAAAATAAATATTTGAAGATATGTTCCTCATTTGCTATTTGTAAAAGCAAAATTAAAATCACAATAGAAATTACTACGCACCTACCAGATGACTAAAACAAAAAATGGTGATAAGACCAAATGCTGACAAGAATGCAGAGAAACTGGATCACTCACACATTGCTCGTGGGAATAAAAAATGGTAGAACAACTCTAGAAAATAATTTGGCAGTTCCTTTTGAAACTAAAAATGTACTTACCATGTGATCCAGCAATTTCGCATTTGCACATTTATTCTACAGAAATAAATACTTATTTTCATGCAGAAACTTGCATGTGAATATTCATTATAGCTTTAGTATGAGAACTCAAACCTGAAAACTGCCAAACATTCTTCATTGAGTGAATGGTTAGGTAAAATGTAGTACATCCATACTGTGAAATACCTTTAAATAATAAAAAGGAACAAACTATTAATACTCACAACTTGGACAAATCTCAAGAAAATTATGCTGTATGAAAAAGCCAATCTCAATGGACATAGACATATACCCATATTACATTTATATAACATTTGCAAAATAACATACCTGTAGAGATTGAGTATAGATTCAGCGTTCCAAGGGTTAAGGATGGAGGAGGGGTGGTTTTAACTAAAAAAGTGTAGTGGAGTCTTGTGGTGATAGTACAGTAAAATATCTTGACTATGATGCTTTTTTTTTTTTTTTTTTTTTTTGAGACGGAGTCTCACTCTTTGCCCAGGCTGGAGTGCAGTGGCGCCATCTTGGCTCACTGTAACCTCCACCTCCTGGGTTCAAGTGATTCTTCAGCCTCAGCCTCCTGAGTAGCTGGACTACAGGTGTGCACCACCGCACCTGGCTACTTTTTGTATTTTTACTAGATGCGAGATTTCACTATGTTGGCCAGTTTGGTCTCGAACTGCTGACCTCAGGTGATGCACCCGTCTCTGATGCCCTAAGTGCTGGGATTATAGGCGTGAGCCACCACGCCCGGCCATATGGTGCTCATTTCAAGATACATATGTGATAAAATTGCATAGAGCTACACACACACACACTCACACATACACACACACGAGTGCATATATAACTGGTGAAATGTGAATAAATTCTGTGGATTGTATCCATGCTAATTGTCTTGTTTTGTATTGTACAGTTATGCAGGATGTTAACGCTGTGGAAAGCTGGGTGAAGGGTACACTGAATACCCCTGTGCATTTATTTGCAACTTCCTGTGAGTGTATTACTTCAAAAGAAAAGTTGGGAAAAAAAAAAACCCTCAGTGATATATATACAAGACTTCCACTTCTATCCAAAATAGAGTATCAGGGACCAGATTTACTACCTTGGCTGAAACAAAAAATAACAATGAAGGACAATGCTTACTGGGAGATGGAAAATGAGTGAGATGAACTTCACAATATCCCCAACTTAATGCCTTGAGAGAGAGAGATTCGAGGCCACAGTACA
Organism: Theropithecus gelada; assembly: GCF_003255815.1. Classification (NCBI taxonomy): domain Eukaryota; kingdom Metazoa; phylum Chordata; class Mammalia; order Primates; family Cercopithecidae; genus Theropithecus; species Theropithecus gelada. Next base: position 112,044,817 of record NC_037679.1, on the reverse strand, counting down.
TGGAAAGTGTGAAGGAAGAGAGAGGCTAATGTGGCTCCCAGCATTGAGGCGATGGGGTTAAAGTCCCAGGACATGAAAGCATCCAGAGTTCACAATACAAAGAACAGTAGAGGCTGGAGTTGCACAAAATAGTCTTAGAGAGATCTTCAGGCGTATCCAACAGAGATCAATGCATGTATTTAAGAAAACTATTCACAGGCAGGGACAGAAACATGAAAGTACTAGAGAGAGAATACATGATGCTCACATGGGGCCAGGAATAGTGCATGTTCCCACTAGCCAGACTAGAACATCTCATAATTCACAGGGCTTTTAAGCAGAGTGCTGAGGTAAGGCTTGCCTTCATCATGGTGAATAGTTCACCTTAAGCTAAACTCTGCTCTGTCAGTGTTTAAGGTTGTTCAAACAAACCTTAGAAAAGCAAGGCACTTGGTTTTCTGTTCTTGTGATAGTTTGCTGAGAATGATTTCCAGCAGCATCCATGTCCCTACAAAGGACACAAACTCATCCTTTTTCATGGCTGCATAGTATTCCATGGTGTATATGTGCCACATTTTCTTAATCCAGTCTGTCACTGATGGACATTTGGGTTGATTCCAAGTCTTTGCTATTGTGAATAGTGCCGCAATAAACATACGTGTGCCTGTGTCTTTATAGCAGCATGATTTATAATCCTTTGGGTATATCCCCAGTAATGGGATGGCTGGGTCAAATGGTATTTCTAGTTCTAGATCCTTGAGGAATCGCCACATTGTTTTCCACAATGGTTGAACTAGTTTACAGTCCCACCAACAGTGTAAGTGTTCCTATTTCTCCACATCCTCTCCAGCATCTGTTGTTTCCTGATTTTTTAATGATTGCCATTCTAACTGGTGTGAGATGGTATCTCATTGTGGTTTTGATTTGCATTTCTCTGGTGATGTGTCTGTTGGCTGTATGAATGTCTTCTTTTGAGAAGTGTCTGTTCATATCCTTTGCCCACTTTTTGATGGGGTTAAACCAAATACCGCATGTTCTCACTCATAGGTGGGAATTGAACAATGAGATCACTTGGACACAGGAAGGGGAACATTACACACCGGGGCCTGTTTTGGGGAGGCGGGAGGGATAGCATTAGGAGATATACCTAATGTAAATGACAAGTTAATGGGTGCAGCACACCAATATAGCACATGTATACATATGTAACAAACCTGCACATTGTGCACATGTACCCTAGAACTTAAAGTATAATTAAAAAAAATAAAGAAAAGCCAGGCACACATTATTCTATGTGAGGGGTAACTCGGGAATAGAAAACAAAATATCACATGTTCTCACTTATATGTGAGAGCTAAGCTTATAGTTATGCTTAGCTGTAGGTATGCTAAGCTGTGGGTATGCTTAGAGGTATACAAAGTGCTGTAAAAGACATCGAAGATGCGGAACTGGAGAGGGTGGAAAGCAGGTGAGAGAAAAAACACCTGTTGGGAAAAAAACATGATACTTGGGTGATGGGTACACTCAAATCTCAGACTTCACCACTACACAATTTATCCAGGTAACCAAAAACCACTTGTTCCCCAAAAGCTATTGAAATATAAAAAATATGTATTTAAAAGAAGAAGGCAAGGATGGCCCACACTTGCCCCTTTTGGTTCATATTATACTGGCGGCTCTAGCCAATGAAATAAGAACAACAAATTAAAGGCATACATATTGGAAAGAAGTAAATGTAAAATAAATAAATACATACATGCATGCATACATACATAAAATATGCCCTTTAAGAGATTAGACTATGAACTAGATAACCTGTTTGGGTTCCTCTCAAATCTGTGTTCTTGTGATTTCAATTATTATGTTCAGTTGGCAGTAAATAGGTCCTGATAATTATGTGTGAGGTGATTTTCTTAACTTTTTGGCAAAGAGATTACATGTATTACAAAATAGTTATGATAGTAGTATTTATGATGTGCAATATAGAAATATTTGGATTATTATAAAACTTGAGCTAGCTAGAGCAATCATCATTCATGTTACGTGCTTTTGCAGAAGAAAAATATTTTGATTTTTCTACTTTCACATTTAACTACTTTTGTGTATGTTAATTCCAGATGTAATAGAACTACATAACATCTTATAGATAACTAGCTTTGAGATAAAACATCTTAACAGAATGGGAAGATAAAATATATGTGAGTTTTTATTTTTGTAAAATTCACTTCAGTACCTTTTAGTAATATTCTAATAAATAGAAAATCGCAGGCAAAAAAGAAAAGCAAGGCACAAAACGATCAAACTGTTTCAAAGTAATTTACATGCATCCCAGGATAATGCTTAATAATATTTATAGAAAAGAAAATAGTATTCAGTACCTAACAAGGTGAAAATCTGTAATGTTTGACATCTGATTAAAGATCAGGCATGCAAAGATTCAGGAGAATATAACTCATAATGAGGACAAAAATCAATTAATCAAAACTGAGGACTGACATAGATGTTAGATTTAGTAGAAAAGGATAAAAACAATTATGCCAAAATGTTTAAGTAGAGATATAGAAGACATACGAAAGAGAAGCAAATACAAATTTTAAGATGACAAATAACTTGAATGAAATCAACAGCAGATTTGACATTGAGAAAGAAAAATTTATTGAAATTGAAGACATCGCAATAAAATTTCCCAAAAAAATCAGAGAAAAATAACGAAAAATACAAAAGCATAAGTGAACTGTGTACAGCTTCATGCAGCCTAATGTCTGTGTAATGAAGATCCCTAAAGGAGAGGCAGAAACATGAAAA